>NC_080553.1:7837500-7847500 GCF_028640845.1 Ahaetulla prasina | reverse complement strand
TGCTCTTTAGAAGGCCAGATCTTGAAGATGAAACTCAAATGCTTTGGCCACCTAATGAGAAGGAAGGACTCCCTGGAGAAGAGCCTCATGCTGGGAACGATGGAGGCAAAAGAAGAAGAGGACGACAGAGAATGAGGTGGCTGGATGGAATCACTGAAGCAGTCGGTGTGAGCTTAAATGGACTCCAGAGGATGGTAGAGGATAGGAAAGCCTGAAGGAACGTTGTCCATGGGGTCGCGATGGGTCGGACACAACTTTGCAACTAACAACACCACTGCATACATACATACATACATACATACATACATACATACATACATTGCAACTAACAATAAAAATACCACAAGATTCCAGTCAACAAATAGTTAGCACGAAATCAGCCCTAGAGAACAGTTAAGGAATTTCAAGAGGGATTGGACTTGGATTGCTTGTAGGAACATCAGGACTCCAGACTGATTCCTTTCTTGACTCTGCCTCCAAGCTCTGTTTCTTCTTCTCTGACATGACATCGCAACAGCCTCCAATTCCTGCCTCCTTAACATGAGTCTTCATTATCGGAATAGATTTTTCTTTTTCCGGGTGGGAAAGGGTTTATAATTGAGTGGGAGGGCTTGGCTGCCGGCTGCCATGAACATCCTGTGGGTGGAAGGGCAAGTATAGATTGTCAACTGTTGATCGACAATGGGCTCTCAATCTGTAGTGGTAGGTGGGACTGTGTAGGGAAAACAATAGCAAAAGCCCTTGGACTTATATACCGCTTCCTAGTGCTTTTACAGCCCTCTCTAAGCAGTTTACAGAGTCAGCCTATGGCCCCCAATAATCTGGGCCCTCATTTTACCCATCTTGGAAGGATGGAAGGCTGAGTCAACCTTGAGCCAATCAGGATCGAACTGCTGGTGCGTGGGCAGAGTTATCCTGCAATACTGAAATCTAACCACTGCGCTACCATGGCTCACCCTCCCTCTCTCCCTCCCTTCCCACTTAGCAATAGCATTTAAGACTTATAAGACCCCCACCATGGGTCTAAGCGATCTGAAAGATCAGATAAGAGGCAGCATAGTGTAGGACATGACTAGGCTGGGCCCGAAGGTGGGGTAAAATGCATCATACGTCATGAGTCATGCCCACAAGAGATCTAAGTCTAACCTATTTTGAATTCCTTTGTATTCTTATCTCCCGCTCATTTCCTTTGAGTGTTAATTGGCCAGATTTTTGTGAAGAACTTAAGATTGCAATAAATCTTTATTGTCTTTTGACTTGCCTGAATCTCCTGATTTCCCAGGCCCTTGACACATAGACCACAGCCGTATAACATGTGGAGAAAGAGATTCAGAAGGGACCCTCCCTAGTTACTCAGTCTGTAAAGGAGACAATGGGAGATCTGTACTTTCAGACTTGCAAGATTCTGTTAATGTAGCCTTAAGTGGAATTAGCGCAGGTGGTCGTGTTTTGGATGGGTTGGCCCGAAGCTGCTGCAAATTAAGCTTGGGTTCCCCTTCACATTGGTCGGTTCTGAAGTGAGGAGAGAGAGAGAGAGAGAGCGACGTAAGGAGAACGAGAATGCCAAATTTGCTGTGACTTGCCCTGTTGATGGTCCCACTGTCCATGGATGGATGGATGGATGGTTCCATGAGCACCACAACCAATCTTAGCCAAGCTGCCCCAAGCCCTCATCTCGGCCTTGAGCCAGAAGACCTGCACGGCCAGTTTCTCACTTCTAATAACATCCCTTGTGAAATTGTAATGGACATCCATGCAGATAATACATTAATTTATTAGTTCAGCTCAGCTGGATTTGCTGAATGAAAAATGGTTGTAAGACACACAATCTCTCTTTTCCCTCTTTGTCCCTCCCTCCCCTCCCTCCCCTCCCCTCCCTCTCTCCCTCTCCCTCTCTCTCTCTCTTTCTCCTTCCCTCTCCCTCTCCCTCTCCCTCTCTCCCTCCCTCTCTCTCACACTCTCTCCTTCTCTCCTCCCTCTCTCCCTCTGTCTCTCTCACACTCTCCTTCTCTCCCTCCTCTCTCACTCTGTCTCTCTCTCACACTCTCTTCTCCCTCCTCTGTCTCTCTCTCACACCTCTCCCTCCCTCTCTCTGTCTCTCTCCTCCTCTCTCCCTCTGTCTCTCTCTCTCCTCTCCCACTCCCTCTCTCCCTCTCTCTTACACTCTTTCTCTCCTTCCGCCTCTCTCTCCCTCTGTCTCTCTCTCTCTTCTCCTCCCTCTCCTCTCCCTCTCTCTCCCTCTCTCCCTCTGTCTCTCTCTCACACTCTCTCCTTCTCTCCCTCCCTCTCACTCTGTCTCTCTCTCACACTCTTTCTCCTTCCTCCTCTCCTCTCTCCTCCCTCTCCCTCTGTCTCTCTCTCACACTCTCCTTCTCTCCCTCTCACTCTGTCTCTCTCACACACTCTCTTCCTCCCTCCTCTGTCTCTCTCTCTCACACTCTCTTCCTCCCTCTCCTCTCTCTCTCCCTCACTCTCTCCTCTCTCTCACTCCCTCTCTCCCTCTCTCTTACACTCTTCTCTCTCCTTCCCTCTCTCTCCTCTCTCTCTCTCTCTCTTTCTCCTTCCTCTCCTCTCCCTCTCCTCTCTCCCTCTTTCCCTCTGTCTCTCTCTCTCACACTCTCCTTCTCTCCCTCTCTCACTCTGTCTCTCTCTCACACTCTTTCTCCTTCCTCCTCTCCTCTCTCCTCCCTCTCCCTCTGTCTCTCTCTCACACTCTCTCCTTCTCTCCCTCCCTCTCTCACTCTGTCTCTCTCACACACTCTCTTCCTCCCTCCTCTGTCTCTCTCTCTCACACTCTCTTCCTCCCTCTCCTCTCTCTCTCCCTCACTCTCTCCTCTCTCTCACTCCCTCTCTCCCTCTCTCTTACACTCTTCTCTCTCCTTCCGTCTCTCTCCCTCTGTCTCTCTCTCTCTTCTCCTTCCTCTCCTCTCCCTCTCCCTCTCTCTCCTCTTTCCCTCTGTCTCTCTCTCACACTCTCCTTCTCTCCCTCCCTCTCTCACTCTGTCTCTCTCTCACACTCTTTCTCCCTTCCTCCCTCTCCCTCTCTCCCTCCCTCTCTCCCTCTGTCTCTCTCTCACACTCTCTCCTTCTCTCCTCCCTCTCACTCTGTCTCTCTCACACACTCTCTTCCTCCCTCCTCTGTCTCTCTCTCACACTCTCTTCCTCCCTCTCCTCTCTCTCTCCCTCACTCTCTCCCTCTCTCTCTCTCACACTCTCTCTCTCTCCTTCCCTCTCTCTGTGACATTCTCTCTTTCTCACTCCCTCTCTCTCCCTCACTCCCTCTCCCTCTCGCTCCCTCTCTCTGTCTCCCTCTCCTTCCCTCCCTTTCTCTCTGTCTCCCTCTCTCTCCTTCCCTCTCTCTTTCTCCCTCCCTCCCTCCCCTTTCTCTCCCTCCCCCTCCCTCTCCCTTTTCCTCCCTCCCTCCCTCTCTCTCTTTTGAATAAAATTCAGGGGACTTTCATAGGTCTCCAGCCATTTTCAGAATGCAAAGCCTGACTTCAATTAACCCAGGTCATTCTATCCCTGCTTGATGAAGGTTAGATTTTTATCTGCGGCCTACCACACTCGGATGAGAATTGCCGGAGTGAGTAAACAGATATTGGTGGAACATTGCCAAGCGGTTGTGTGCCATCTGCCCTGAGAAAGAGATGTTTGCTCCTTCTTCAGCTAAATTGGTTGTGGATTATAAGTAGGGCTTGAATAGGAAAGAGCAGATTGGGGCCCAACTCTTTGGGGCGAAATTCACCACATCTGCAATGAATGAAGGTTGAGACCCCTGGCTTAGACGCTGGTGATAGAAGATCATTGTTTTTCCTATAGGTACAGGCAGTCCTCGATTTATATGACCACAATCGAGTTACTAAGCGAGACATTTGTTAAGTGAATTTGGCCCCATTTTGTGACCTTTCTTGATGCGGTTGTTAAGCGAATCTCTGCCGTTGTTAAGTGAGCCACACGGTTGTGAAGTGAATCTGGTTTCCCCCTTGTCTTTGCTCGTCAGAAGGTCGCAAAAGGGGATCGCGTGACTCCGTGGACACTGCGACCGTCATAAATGTGAGTCAGTTGCCAAGTATCCGAATGTAAATCACGTGACATAAGGATGCTGCCATGGTTGTAATTATAGAAAACGGCCATAAGTCACTCTCTTCAGTGCCATTGTAACTTCGGTCACTAAATGAACAGTTGTAAATCAAGGACTATCTCTAATCCCTGACTTACAACAGTCCACTGTGGTTAAACCATCCACGGCTCAGTGGACTCATAAACTGGCCACTAAGTAAAACTGAAGGAGTTGGTTTGGCTCAGGGGTGAAATCCAGCAGGTTCTGACAGGTTCTGGAGAACCGGTAGCGGAAATTTTGAGCAGTTCGGAGAACCAACAACTACTACTTCTGGCTGGCCCCAGGAGTGGGGAGGGAATGGAGATTTTGCAGTATCCTTCCCCTAGGAGTGGGGAGGGAATGGAGATTTTGCAGTATCCTTCCCCTGCCACACCCACCAAGCCACACCACGCCCACCAAGCCACGCCCACAGAACCGGTAGTAAAAAAAAATTGGATTTCACCACTGGTTGTCCTCACATTTAAGACGAATCCTCGTAAGCAGAGAAGCAACCTGGAATTAAGGAGAAACTTCCTGACAGCGTGGACAATTAACCAGTGGAACGGCTTGCCACCAGAAATTGTGGGTACTTCATTACTGGAGGCTTCTAAGAAGCGTCGCCCCATTTCATGCATGTGTGTGTCGCGCTGGCCAGCTGGTCTCCGGGTCTCTGCCATGCATGTGCAGGGGGTGGGGTGCGTATGGGGGGACCACGTGCACATGCATGGGGGACACATGTGGGGGCTGCATGTGAATGCATGGGAGGGTGGGACATGTGTGGGGGCTGTAAGCGCATGCGTGGGTTGTATGTATATGGGGGCAGGGTATGCGATCCCCGCACACACATAGCATTTGTGGGGTTTGGGTGCCATTTGCACACACTTCCTCTTTGGGCACTCGATCTGGAAAAGGTTAGCCATCCCTGGTCTAGGGTCTCCTGCTTGAGCAGGGGGCTGGACTAGAAGACCTCCAAGGTCCTTTCCAGCTCTGGTCTATTCTGAAAAAGCTCCATCGGCTTGGGTGGGTTGTGCGGTTGTGTGGGTGGATGCCAGCTGAATTATGGCAGCAGCTTTGCAGCCATATAAATAAAACATGATAAGGTCAATTGCTGTTTCAATCCATGCTCCTGGCTCAGGCCCCAGCCTGAAGCTCTATGTTGCATTGCTGGAGGGCAGAATGTAGATTGAGTTGTTGTTGTTCTGAAGGAGAGCAAGCTCATAAAAGGAACTGTCAATTGCTTTTGAAGGCATGGCAGATTTATCCTTTCTGCGGGAGGCAAGACAAGACGAGATGGGGTGGGGGGGGAGGGAGTTGTTATCGGGAATATTTTCAAGAGGTGCTTATATGTCAGCCACGGTGAAGGTTGATGGAGGGGGGGTGGTGGAAAGAAAGGCGAAGCCCTGACCTGGCTGGGTTGGGAGGCAGGACACCTCAACGGGGCAGATACCTCAAGCTCCTTCCCCTCCCCATAAAAACTGTGGGCCTTGCGCTGCACGACTCTACAAATGGCCCCCACGGGTGAAGAAGACAAGGACGATCGGGGTTGGGCTTCCTACCCCGCATTTGGCTTGAGTTCCCTGCAGGTGATCTGCTCCGGGGAATGGCAATGGCATTAAGAGAGACTTGGATTTCATGACTGTATCTAGCCACCCAGCAGCTCTGAGTGAGAGCATTTCGCCCTAATTAGCTGATTAAAGAAAGGTGGCCTGTTGATTGAGGGAGCTAAATGGGCCATAATTAGAGCCATGGCTCCAGAGATCATTTGGGGGTATCTGGTTTAGGAAGAGGTGATTAATTTTTCCCCCACCTCCCCAAAAGTTTCCCATATTATAACTTGATTTGGATAAGTCTTTTCTTCCTACCTACCTACCTACCTACCTACCTACCTACCTACCTATTTATCTATCTATCTACCTATCTCCATCCATCCATCCATCCATCCATCTTCTATCTATCATTTATCTAGTTTCTTGATAATCATATCCTCTCTCTCCCTGTTTCTCTCTCCTGTTTTCTTTCCATCCATCTATCTATCTATCTATCTATCTATCTATCTATCTATCTATCTATCTATCTATCTATCTATCTATCTATCTATCTATCTATCTTCTATCTATCTATCTATCTTCTATCTGTCTTCTATCATCTATCTATATCTATCTATATCTATCTATCTACCTATCTCCATCCATCCATCCATCCATCCATCCATCTTCTATCTATCTAGTTTCTTGATAATCATATCCTCTCTCTCCCTGTTTCTCTCTCCTGTTTTCTTTCCATCTATCTATCTATCTATCTATCTATCTATCTATCTATCTATCTATCTATCTATCTATCTATCTATCTATCTATCTATCTATCTATCTACCTACCTTCTATCTGTCTTCTATCTAGTCTTCTTGATAATCTATATTCATATCTTCCATCTATCTATCTACTCCATCCATCTATCCATCTATCTTCTATCTATCATGTATCTATTTTCTTGATAATTTATATTCATATCCTCTCTCTCCCTATCTCTCTCTCCTATCTGTTTTCTATCATCTATCTATCTATCTATCTATCTATCTATCTATCTATCTATCTATCTATCTATCTATCTATCTATCTATCTATCTATCTATCATCTCTCTCTCTTCTATCTAGTTTCTTGATAATCTATGTTCACATCCCCCCTCTCCTATCTGTCTTCTATCATCTATCCATCGTATGTATGTATGTATGTATGTATGTATGTATGTATGTATCTATCTATCTATCTATCTATCTATCTATCTATCTATCTATCTATCTATCTATCTATCCATCCATCCATCCACCCATCCATCTTCTGTTATCTATCTAGTTTCTTGATAATCTATATACATATCCTCTCTATCATGTCTTCTATTATCTATCCATCCTATCTCTCTCTCTCTCTCTCCTTCTCCCTCCCTCCCTCCCTCTCTCTCTCTATCCCCGTCTGTCTATTCTTGATATAGTCTTCTATTCTCATATCTGTCCATCTGTCTCTCCCTCCATTCCTCTTGATCGATACAGTTGTACCAATCTTTCCATCTATCCCTTCTTTCAGCTTTTTAAAAGTACTGTATATACTTTCTGTTTTTAATTCATATATCCTTTATATCATCTAATCTTTTTCTCTTTTTAAAGGTTTTTTTTTTTAACATTTGAGATAATCTTCTATTTTTAATAATGGTACCCTGCCCCCCTTATGCCGGTCTACATCCCTATTAAAGATTTCATATGGAATCTCCAAACCTTTATTTTTTAAATTAAATGAGCTGTGCTAGGCTCAGTTTCCACTGATGAGAATTTTCAAAAAAGTACTAAAACGGTACGAAACATCTGCTGAAGAGTGTGCTGTGGTTGTTTCCTTGCATCTTCTTGACCTGCTAAGCATTTTTTTCCCCTCTTTTCTTTTCAAAGGAAAGTGTGATAAGATAGATCACCTCTTCCGAACTCTTGTTATCAGATCTCAGCTGGCGTTTCTCAAGAAGGATCATCCTGTAGAGTTTTGGGTGGCCAGTAGATGTCTCTGCGAGTGAAGGACAAAATAGAAGGTTGTGTAGGCAAAAATCTGTTTTTAATTACCTTTCCGTTTAGACCGTCGAATCTGGCAACCTAAACCGACCTCCAGAAATCATTCCGATTAGATTTGGACGTTCAGATTGTCAGACAGGATCAATCAAATGCTTCCAGAAGTGATTCAGGAAAAGCCTTTTGATGTGGGTGTAGAGTTCCAAATAATTCACAAGTTATTTAAATGGCATCTGATTCAACTTGGATGAATCAGGTGTTGACTCCACAATGTCTCTTTTAAAAGTTGATAGAATCTGGAGTTTCAACTCAGTTGCCTTGGAACTAAATCCCAGGACTGAGTTTTTGTACAGCTCCAACAACAATTTCCTGAGAGTTAGAACAATTAATCAGTGGAAGGACTTGCCTACAGAAACAGTAACAGTAATTGGAAGGGACCTTGGAGGTCATCTAGTCCAATCCCCTGCTCACCCAGGAGACCTATACTAGGGATTCGAACTTGGATCAGAAGTTGGGGGGCAAGCTGTTTTCCACTCGTTAATGGTTCTCACTGTCAGGAAATTTCTCCCTAGATCTTGGTTGGATCTCTCCTTGATTAGTTTCCATCCCTTGCTTCTAGTCCTGCCCTCAGGAGCTTTGGAGAATAAATTTATTTATTTATTTTGTCACAACATCATACAAAAAGATTATATAGTATATACATATATAAACATATATAGGAAGAAGAAAAGAAAAACAATAGGACAGGAACGGTAGGCACGTTTGTGCGCTTATGCACGCCCCTTATGGTCCTCTTAGGAATGGGGTGAGGTCAATAATAGAAAGTTTTTGGTTAAAGCTTTTAGGATTATGGGAAGAGAAATTGACCCTCAAATGTGGCAGCCCCTCAAATACTGGAATCCTGACTGCTATCCTGTCATACCTAGTCCTAAAATGACAGTCCGTTTACAGGTTTTTCTGTATGTCTGAATGTCAGATTGAAGAGTTAAAAAAAATGAGAAGACACCTCCATGTTTTTTGAGGGCCAAATGATTTTCTTAGAAGCAACCTAAGTAAGGAATTGGGTATGTCTAGTTTGATGGAGGGGTGAGGACTAGGGGTGACATGATAGCAGTGTTCTGATATCTCAGGGGCTGCAGAAAGAAGAGGGGTGTGTGTCAACCTATTCTCCAAAGCACCTCAAGGCAAGGAGGACAAGAAACCATGGATAGAAACTAATCAAGGAAAGAAGCACCAAGATCTAAGGAAAAATGTCCTGATAGTTAAAACAATTAATCAGTGGGTCAGCTTGCCTTCAGAAGTTGTAAGTGCTCCAACACTGGAAGTTTTAAAGAAGAGATTGGATAACAATTTGTCTGAAGGGTGTAGGGTTTCCTGCCTAAGCAGGAGGTTGGACTAGAAGACCTCCAAGGCCCCTTCCAACTCTGTCTATTCTATTCTATTCTATTCTATTCTATTCTATTCTATTCTATTCTATTCTATTCTATTCTATTCTATTCTATTCTATTCTTATTCCTATTCCTATTCCTATTCCTCTATTCTATTCTATTCTATTCTATTCTATTCTATTCTATTCTATTCTATTCTATTCTATTCTATTCTATTCTATTCTATTCCATTCCCTTCCCTTCCCTTCCCTTCCCTTTTCTGTTCTGTTCCGTTCCGTTCCGTTCCGTTCCATTCCATTCCATTCCATTATCATATAAGTGGGAGGAAAAACCTGCAGCTTCTTAATGGGCAGAGAAAGAAACTCAGAGAAGTTGTTTCTCAGGCTGTAGACTTGTATGATTCTCTTAATGTAGCCTTGCAATAAAATAGATTGTGGTTGTGTTTCCTGTCCGCTCTACCTAGTAAGACTGACAGCTGGGAAGAGCTAAGAAGAAACTCAAGACATTGGGTGGAGAGTGGCAATGGTCCTCTTTTCTTAAGCCTCTACCTCCAGGTTTCTTTTCCTCACCTGCTCCTGTTCATAAAAGGAAAATTACTCTGCAGATTTATGAGCTACTTGCAGGTGTAATTTATCAACGGCTGCCTTGCCCTGGCCTAGACAAGTCAGGGGCGGTCTGGGCCTCGTGATTAATGAGCTCCCCTGACCGATGGTGGCATGTCTTTTACGAAGATTTAATTCAAACACGTTCTTAAAAATAACAGGTGGGACGGTTTTGGGAGATCACAGGTGAACATTTTTTGAGGTCCCAGATGTTCTCCTGGCCTGTAAGATGGGGATGGGCATCTCGCTGGCCTTCCCTGCAGCTGGATAATGAATGTTTTTGCCTTTTATCACATCTGCAGGGGTATGGATGTAAAACAAGGATGCATCCACTCCTGGTTTCCTGGTTCCCAGATGTGGAACCC
>NC_080553.1:7827500-7832500 GCF_028640845.1 Ahaetulla prasina | reverse complement strand
CTATTCTATTCTATTCTATTCTATTCTATTCTGTATTTATTTAGTAAGTCAAGGGGAAAGCTAGATTCCCCGCTACAATCATCTTACTAACTTAACAGCTGCAGAGGTTCACTTAACAACTGTGGCAAGAAGGTTCGTAACTTAACAATTGTCTTGCTTAGCAACATAAATTTGGGGCTCAATTGTGGTCGTAAGTTGTAACTTGTATTCTGGACTACCGCCACCCCCACACCCCCACGCACAGACACAGACAGACAGACAGACAGACATATATACATATATACATATACACATACATACATACATAGTATATAGCATGATATAGTATCCTAGTATGATTTGATTGCTTATTGTACTATATGACTGGTACATGTTGCGCCTTGTGATTCTTGATGAACGTATTTTGTCTTTTTATGTACACTGAGAGCAAAGACAAATTCCTTGTGTGTCCAATCACACTTGGCCAATAAAGAATTCAATTCAATTCTATTCTATTTTCTATTCTATTCTATTCTATTCTATTCCATTCCATTCCATTCCATTCCATTCCATTCCATTCCATTCCATTCCATTCTATTCTATTCTATTCTATTCTATTCTAAAATGTCACTGAGGAAGTCCAGAAGCTGCCCCAATGCAAGCTCTGGCAACCATCAAACTGAAGAGGAAGAGATAGCCAATATGAAACCTGAATTAAACACCTGAATGTTCCGCCTCCTTTTATGGAAAAAGAGGAAAGCCATACATCCTTTGAGATAGAGATTGTTTATACTCCTTGGAGGGGGAGGGGGGGGCAGGATCCAAACACGAAAAATTTCCTACTTTGAGGAAGCACAGGAGAACTTGGTCAGCCAGTTCCAGGCCATGATGCAGTCCTATTGGAATGAGGCCCTCCAGCTCTTCACCACCAGCGGCGCTTCCCTCCAGCCTTCGCCCAAAGCCCCGCACCAGGAGGCTGAAGCAGACCCCAAGTTGGAATTTCTGCCCCCCTCTGACTCTCACAAAAAGACCCTGAAGGGGGAGACTTTCTGCAGCAACACAAACATTCATTGCATGTATCCGTCCCAGGGGCCATAGTTTGAGGACCCCTGATTTAGTGCAATATAAAAAATGCAAATAATTTTTCTGCGGACCACCAAAATTTTCTTGTGGACCACCAGTGGTCCACAGACCACCAGTTGGTGACCACTGCTCTGGAGTGCTTTCCTATCTGCCACTGTGCAATTGGCAAACCATACATTACTCAGAGGTGGTATTCAGCCGGTTTGGGCCAGTTCGCCCGAACCGGTAGCGGAAATCGCAGGTGGGCCTGCCCCGGCTCTATGCCCTCCTATTTAGGCACATTTTTGAGGCCAGACACCAGCGTGGAAGGCACGCGCGCGAGCAAAACGCATGCACGGAAGGCCGGACACATGCGTGGAAGGCAAGTGCATGTGTGAACCGGGCATGCACATGCATGAAGCAAGCACGCGCGGGAGTGGCGAACCGGTAGTAACATAATGTGAAAACCGCCACTGACAGTACTGTTGCTCAACCTGATGCTCCAGGGTCATCTGTGGTTCGTGGTCTTCAAAGCTCCTCCCATAATTACCAAATGATACCTATTTAAGGGGATAGATGAGGATTGATTAAAAACAGAAGTGGAGATCTGTCATATTTATCCTGGAGTTAATATGATGGATGGCCAATCCTGCGTTATAATCATTATTATAATTAGTTCAGGAAAAACCAGCTACCTCTTTAGGTTAATAGACATCCAGAATTCTATTTCAGTGATGGCTGCATTTGATTTGCGGGCAAAATTCCTGGCTGGAGCTACACATCAATCATGTCTCCTGTTTGCCAACAGACAAAATGGGTCAAGACTTTTATTATGCTTTCCAGGGCAGGAGAAGAAGAAAAATCTCTAATGGTTGAGGAATGGCAGGGTAACAGGACCAGCGCGATGTAGCTTTCCTCTACTTTGAGGGAAATGCTGTTATTAAGAATAATGTATGTAACCCTGGTTATCATTTAGCATCACAGTATTATGCTATGGGAGAGAGGAGGAGGATAGAGGAAAAGAAGGAGGAGCAGGAGGAGGAGGAGCAGGAGGAAGGGAAATGGGAAGGAGGAGGAGGAGGAAGGGGAGGAGGAAGGAGAAGAAGAAGAGGAGGAGAATGGAAGGAGGTGGAGGAAGGAGGAGAAGAAGGAGAAGAGGAGGAGGAAGGGGAAGAAGGAGAAGGAGAAGGGAGGAGGAAGGAGAAGGAGAAGAGGAGGAGGAAGGGAAGGGAGGAGGAAGGAGGAAGAGAAGGAGAAGCAGAGGAGGAAGAAGAGGAAGGAGAAAGAGGAGGAGAAGAAGAGGAAGGGGAAGGGGAAGGGGAAGAGGAGAAGGGGAGGAGGAGGAGAAGGGGAGGAGGAGGAGGAGGAAGGAGAAAGAGGAGGAGGAGGAGGAGAACGGTGGAGGAGGAGGAAGAAGGAGATGGGGAAGAGGCGGAGGAGGAGGAAGAGGAGGAGAAGGAGGAGGAGGAGGCGGAGGAGGAGGAAGAAGGAGAGAGGAGGAGGAAGGGAAGAAGGAGAAGGAGAAGGGAGGAGGAAGGAGAAGGAGAAGAAGAGGAGGAGGAGGAAGGAGAAGGAAAGGAAGAGAAGGAGAAGCAGAGGAGGAAGAGGAAGGAGAAGAGGAGGAGAAGAAGAGGAAGGGAAGGGAAGGGAAGGGAGGAGGAGGAAGGGAAGGGAGGAGGAGAAGGGAGGAGGAGGAGGAGGAAGGAGAAGAGGAGGAGGAGGAGGAGAACGGTGGAGGAGGAGGAAGAAGGAGATGGGAAGAGGCGGAGGAGGAGGAAGGGGAGGAGGAAAAGGGGAGGAGGAGGAGGAGAAGCGGAGGAAGAGGAAGGAGAAGGAGGAGAAGAAGAGGAGGAGGAGGAAGGGGAAGAGAAGGAGGAGAAGGGGAGGAGGAGAAGAAGAAGAGGCGGAGGAGGAGGAAGGGGAAGGGGAGGAGGAGGGGAGAAGAAGAAGAAGAAGAAGAAGAAGAAGAAGAAGAAGAAGAAGAAGAAGAAGAAGAAGAAGAAGAAGAAGAAGAAGAAGAAGAAGAAGAAGACTGAACCTTGTTGAACGACACATGGCAGAAAATAATCAAAACAGAAGTGGAGCATTTGTGCATTTGGGCTCTCACACGATCTCGTGCAAGAAGATTTGAAACTTGCAAGAATTGGCAGTCTCGTAAGACTTCAAACATTTGCTCAATTCGCTGTTGGTTTTAAAAATAGGGCTCTGTACTGTAGCTGCTGCTGCTGCTTAGAAGAACTGCTGACCCATGCCATGGCCTTGGGCGATTCCCGCTTTCCAAAAACAGCCCGGGAATGGTTGTTTATTCACCCAATGCTGTTTGTTTGTACATGTTTGTTTGTGGGGGGGGGGGGAAAGAGGGGGAAAAAAATCAATAGCTTTTTTCTCCGTAGATTATCTGAGCTGAACTGTTTCAGCTGAATAGATAAAGACGGCAATTTGATATTTTCTGATCCGACTGGCAGATTTCAGTTGCAGTTTTCAACGTCCTCCCATAAACCTGAAATCAGCCCTACCGCATTATAGCTTCCATTTGAACTAAATTGATCTACCGCCCTTTTAGCAATTGTGCAGCCATTCTGTGAAGCATCCTCGCTTTGTTATTCATCGTGCTGAATTCAGTGAAGTGGCATTAAAGCAGAAAAACATACCCTTCCTATCCCATTAAAGCCCAAGAGGAAACAAGGCGTCCTGCAGCAGTTTCTACAACACTGATTTGATTGTAACTTTCGTACAGCTAGTCCTCGACGTACGACCGTTTGTTTGCAGTGCATGAGTTATAAGGGTGCTGAAGAAAGCAATAACAATAGCCCTTAGGCCAGCGGTTCTCAACCTGTGGGTCGCGACCCTGTTGGGGGTCGAATGACGATTTGCCAGGGGTCGCCTAAGACCATCGGAAATATGGGAAATATACTTGCGAGTCGAAGAATCGCGCTCCAATGGTTGACTCCACAAGCCAGCTGCAAGCTCTTCAAATCGCTAGCCGAATTCAGCTTCAGGCGTGATGAATTAAAAAAGAGAGAAATCTTTGCTCTGATGTCTCCCTCTCAAGCCAGCCGCAATCACTCCCAATCGCTAGCCTAATCTGGCTTCAGGCGCCATAAACTTAATAGGGGAGGAGTCTCCGCTTTAATGCCTCTGTCCTCAAGGCAATCGCAAGCAGTTCAGATCGCTAGCCAATACGGCTTCAGGCGCGATAAATTCAAAACAAAAATAATTTTACGGTTGGGGGTCGCCACATCGTGGGGAATTGTATTAAAGGGGTTGCAGCACTATAAAGGTTGAGAACCACTGCCTTAGACATATATACCACTTCCCAGGGCTTTCCAGCCATCTCTAAGGGGTTTACAGAGTCAGCCTCTTACCCCCCAAAATATGGGTCCTCATTTTACGGACTTTGCGAGGACAGAAGGCTGGGTCACCCTTGAGCCAGTCAGGATCGAACTACTCATTGTGAGCAATGAAGTCAGCCTGCAATACTGCATTCTAACCACTTCGACCTATCCTTGAAATTATGATTGTCATGTTGCACCAAATAATACCAATTAAGGTGACGGTTTAAGAAGTCAGGAACCAAGATAGAGTTCAAAAGTCCTACAACTTTATTTTGTGCTACCTAGAGACACAAGAATCTGAACTACTAATGGTCAAGGTGAATGGACACAAGAGAAGAGTCAACAGACGTCAAAGGAGGCTGGAATTAGGATTCTTACGGGGGCATAAAGACTCCAGACAGATGAGGCATTTGACCCTACCTTTGGGCTCCACCTGGTCATTTCCAACAGGAGGTGGATGGGAGGAAGAGGAAGAAGGAGGAGGAGGGGAAAAGGGGAAGAAGAGGAAGAGGAAGAAGAAGAAGAAAGAAGAAGAAGAAGAGGGAGGAGGAAGGGAGGAAGAGGAGGAGAGGAAGAAGGAGGAGGAGGAGGAGGGGAGAAGGGGAAGAAGAGGAAGAGGAAGAA
>NC_080553.1:6347500-6385000 GCF_028640845.1 Ahaetulla prasina | reverse complement strand
TGGGACCTGAAGTTCTCAGGCTTTTGTGGGAACCCACTATGGGGACACGGTGGCTCAGTGGCTAAGACGCTAAGCTTGTCAATCGAAAGGTCGGCAGTTCAGCGGTTCAAATCACTAGTGCCTCGTAACGGGGTGAGCTCCCGTTCCTTGTTCCAGCTTCTGCCAAAGTAGCAGTTCGAAAGCACGTAAAAACTGCAAGTAGAAAAATAGGGACCACCTTTGGTGGGAAAGTAAAAGCATTCCATGCACCTTTGGGGTTTAGTCATGCCAGCCACATGACCATGGCGATGTCTTCGAACAGTGGTAGCTCTTCGGCTTTGAAATGGAGATGAGCACTGCCCCCTAGAGTCGGGAACAACTAGCACATATGTGCGAGGGGAACCTTTACCTTTTATTATAGGGAATGCCAAGCTTCTGTAAATAGCCTGAGATTAAATGACAAGGAGATAACCCGCTATGTTTGAAAGCTTCCCACTTCCAAGAAATTAAAGTAATTTACACCAAACTCAACTGAGTGTTACTAATATACGGGCAGCATCTAACTAAGGAGGTTTACGGAATTAATAACTTTTTTTATGAAACGCTCAGCACCTGAGACCATTCAGTCCAGTGGCCTGAAAATGAAGTTGAGTGGAGTTTTGGGGGTGGTTTTTTTTTCTTTCTTTTTCCAACTGACTATCTATATTTCCAGACTGATATTGGCTCAGCAGGAAGAAAAGTTAAAATTACTCACGACAGAATTGCAAACGTGACCAGCGTGATAGTCAAGCAGAAAATGGAAATAGAACATCCTATGTAACTGATAGAAGACAATGCCACCTTGTGTCCGATGGTTAGCTGTACAAAGAAAGAAAGAACGAGAAATTATATTTAATGATTCTTTACTGTCTCCTAACCAGGTTATTAAGGAGCGGGGAAAGATACATCCAGCTCACACGTGAAATGTTTTTTTTTAAAAAAATTAGAACATTCTATGGAGATTTAAAACAAAAAAAGCCCCAAAAACTAGTCCAAGGAATTACGCAGAGCCAATCTATTTGACAGGCGAACATCTCAACCATCTGTTAGCGATCAAGAGTTCACAGTTATGACAACAACAGGAAAATAAACTTTTGCTTTGAATGAGATGAAGACATTTTCTAGAATCCCTACAGGTTTTCTTTGGGCTTTTTTTAAAGTTTAACTGTTCCCTATTTGTAAATTAGACCATGGATTGTTCTTACGAGAAGTCTGTGAATCGATGGGTTTGGCGCCATCAAGTCAACGTTGACCATATGCGACCACATGGATAGATTTTATTCCCGGAGGATCTGTCCCCAGTTGGTCCTTCGGATCTTCCAACTGTGTGTGGATGTCTGGCTCTCATTTATTTCATAAGAATTACAAGGTTGTGTTTTCATTTTTATCTTGGTTGGAAACTACTTTGGAAGGCAGGAAAAATGGTAGTGATGTGTTTCGTGCCTAAAGCGGGATTAGAACTTGGCACTTCCTGATGATTGGCCTTAAATCACCCAGCTGTCTTTCATGCCTCAGGCAGGACTAGAACTCATGGGCTCCTGGTAATTGTCCCAAGTCACCCAGCCTGCTTTCATGCTTCAGGCAGGACTGGAATTCACTGTCTCCTGGTGATTGTCCCAAAATCACCTAGTTGTCTTTCGTGCCTCAGGCAGGACTAGAACTCACTGTCTCCTGGTTTCTAGACCAGCACCTTAACCACTACACCAAACTGGCTCTACATTTGTACTGCCACCCACTTCAAAGCACCATTTTAGGATCAAATTCCAGGCCCTGCACAACCATAGCATTAACCTTACAGATGAATGCACTTCTACCGAATCAAAAACCTACAAAGCTGCCTTGTTCTGCCCATTTACCGCCCCAATTTACACGGTCCCGTTGTAGGGAGAGCTGAATTTGAAAGCAAAGCAAATTTGCTTGAAGTCACTTTTTAATTAATGATGAAACAGGAGAGCATTTATGCAACATGTTATTTCTCTAGGGGAGGGAAGCTCGGTTATTATTCTCTGTAATTAGCTGGAGCAGTTTCTCAAAAATGCAGGTGACCACAACACTCCCAGGGAATATCGACTAGCTAGTTGCGTATCAATACATAAATATGCATTTGCCTGCAGTGCAATGCCCAGCAGAAATTCATTGTGCGGCCTCCAGACTTCATAGCATCACAAAATCGAGGTCTTTGTCTCAGCTTTGTTTAACCTTCCCTGATGCTTTCCTCATTGACTGTTCATTCAAGGTTTTTACTCCCCCAAAAAATCTAATTTCTCCTTCAGATGGAAAATAGCTTTGCCTAGCAAACAGGCTGCAAATCAAGGGTTGTATCAAAAGGCAGAATGATATCGTATATGTGAGATGAAATATCAGGCAGCAAAGATGGAGGGAATTCAACATTTGTTGAATTGCCCCGCTTTGAGGTGCAAGGACGGTATTTGGAAAGGGTTTCTCCAGAATTTATGATTCTGTGTGAAAGATTTGGGTGGCAGGAGAAATAAGAGGGAAATATAGAGAGGTGATCCTCGGCTTACGACCACAATTGTGCCCAACGTTTCGGTTGCTATGCGAGACATTTGTTAAGTGAGTTTTGCCCCATTTTACAACCTTTCTTTCCGCCGTCTTTAAGTAAATCTCTGCAGTTGTGTAGTAACATGGTTGTTACGTGAATCCGGCTTCCCCGTTGACTTTGCTTGTCAGAAGGTCACAAAAGGGGATCACGTGACCCCGGGAGTCTGCAACCGTCATAAATATGAATCCGTTGCCGAACATCTGAATTTTGATCACATGGGATTCTGCAGCTGTTGTAGCCTTGAATGGTCACTAAACAAATTGTTGTAAGGTAAGGAATCCATGTAAACCCACTGGAGAAAGACAGCATCCCTGGGAATTTAAAATGTATTCTCTTGTTCATTTTTGGTCCTATCCTTACAAAAGATAGGACCAAAATCCTTACAAGGACCAAATTCTTTACAAAGGAATTTATCATGTTGGCTCCAAGGGTTTGAAGAAACGCAGAACTCTCTGGATTAACAGATTAATATAGTTGGAAGGGACCTTGTAGGTCATCTAGTCCAACCCCCACCCCCAAGCAGGAGACCCTACACCATTTCTGACAGATGGCGGTCCAATTTCTTCTTGAAAGCCCACAGGGATGAAGCTCCCGCAACTTTTGAAAGCAACTTCTGTTCCACTGGTTGATTGTTCTCACTGTCAGGAAATAAGGAGAAATTTTCTGACAGTGAGAGCAATCAACTAGTGGAACAGAAATTGCCTTCGGAAGTTGTGGCAGCTTCATCACTTGAGACTTTCAAGAAGAGATTGGACCGCCATCTGTCAGAAATGGTCTAGGGTCTCCTGCTTGGAGGGGGGTTGGACTAGATGACCTATAGGATCCCTTCCAACTCTGTTAATCTGTTAATCCAGAGAGTTCTGCGTTTCTTCAAACACTTTGAGCCAACATGATAAATTCCTTTGTAAAGGAGTCAACCTATTTTCCAAAGCACCAGAGGGCAGGACAAGAAATAATGGATGGAAACTAAGAGAAGCAACCTGGAATTAAGGAGAAACTTCCTAACAGTGAGAAAAATGAACCAGTGGAACAATTTGCCTTCAGAAGTTATGAGTGCTTCATTACTGGAGGTTTTTAAGGAGGGACTGGACATCCATTTGTCTGAAATGGTAAAGGTTCTCCTGCTTGAGCAGAGGGTTGGACTAGAAGACCTCCAAGGTCCCTTCCAGCTCTATTCTGATTGAAACCATTTCTTGGAAAAGCAAGGCCATGTGTGATGGGGGCACCATCGCCAAACAAACAAGACAGAAACTGTTCAAGTCTCACCCCATGCCGATTGTTGTGTCTTGCCCGCCCTCAGAGCAGCCGGGGCCTTCTTACCTGCTCCCGAACACTGAGGAATGTATGCCTCCCGGCCCAAGTCCTGGCTCCATGCCCACACAAACTGCAGAAGAAGGAGCATCTCCCTGCCCCAGCCCTGACTCCATGCCCAGGCAAACAGAGCAGCTAGACCCCTCCCCCTCCTCCACACATGTGAGCCTGAGGAAAGTTTATTTCCAACAGCTGCTGATTGGAGTGACCCTCGCATCAGAAGACTGGATAGGCGGAGGCAACAGAAGGAAGGGAGGGGCAGGCCTTAATGAGTGCTGAGTCATGGAGCCACACCCCATGGCCTATATAAAGGACCTGCTTTCTGGCAGTCTCTGAGTCAGGCAAAAGTCGAACTTATCTTGCTGAAGTCACTTACTGGTCTCCTGCCTGCTCTGAGGACTTTGCTAGGACTTTGGGCAGAGCTGCAGAGGCAAGCCTGATTCGGATTTCCCTGACCCAGCCGTCAGCGGAGGAGTGGGACACGACACCGATTTATCATGACGCTACTAGGGCCAATGCTGGTATGGAATCTGAACACCATATGGCCATGAAATCTTCCAACATCGATATATTTAGTCTTCCAAAATAAGAACTGCCATTCCATGGGACTTGCTCTGTGGCCAATGCGAAGACGAGATGCTAAAATCTTCCATATGCTTCGTTTTTGACTCCCCGTTGAAATCTCTGCCTTGAAATATGGCCATTGGCTGCCTCTGTAAATAAGTCAATATCCACTAAAGGCACGATTAGGATTATTTATTTATTACGTCTGCTCTTTATGGAGGTATCCCGAAGAAAGTTTATGTCCAAATTAATTTATGTATCACATAAACGAGTAATTAAATTATATTAGTAGTGATGTGCAAAGCTTGCAAAGTCAGCATCCCTACAAGTTATTTTATCAAGGACTTAATATGCAGAATAATTCAGATCCGAGGGGAAAATGCATGTGTTGCTTAGCCAGAATATTTGCAGCTCAGAATTGAATTGGGTGTCTTTGATAACTTGGTTGTTTTCTTGCAGATGTTACCCAGCTAGGTATCATCATAATTGTATGATGAATGGCTAAGGGAAGTAGGCATGAAGAGAAGGTTTAGGGGTGTTATGATAGCTGTCTTCTAAAACTTGAAGGGCCATCACAGATAAGAGAGGATGAATTTATTCTCCAAAGCACTTGAGGGCAGAACAAGAAGCAATGGGTGGAAATTTGTCAGAGGGAGATCCAATGTGGAACTAAGGAGAAATTTCCTGACAGTAAGAACAATTAATCAATGGAATAGCTTGCCTCCTGGAGTTGTAGGTGCTCCATCACTGGAGAAAAGATTGAACAACCATTTGTCTGGGATGGCATAAAGCTGTTACCTTGGGCAGGGGGTTGGATTAGAAGACCTCCAAGGTTTCTTCCAGCTCCATGATCCTAAGATCAGCACGAGAATGGAGGTGGGTTTGCTTGAAGCCCTGAAGATGTTACCTAGTTGGATGGGTGATGAAATGTCTACAAGAAAAGAACCAAGCTCAGAGAGCACCAAGGACCCCACAAGTGAAGCATGTTGGGTGAATGCAACTGAGTTTTGGCCACAAAACGTAGCATCATT
This sequence comes from Ahaetulla prasina, assembly GCF_028640845.1. Taxonomy (NCBI): domain Eukaryota; kingdom Metazoa; phylum Chordata; class Lepidosauria; order Squamata; family Colubridae; genus Ahaetulla; species Ahaetulla prasina. Next base: position 6,379,513 of record NC_080553.1, on the reverse strand, counting down.
TAACATGTGGTGCTGCCTTGGTAGGAGATAATCTTCTTGGTCCTTCAGCATCATCTAATATTCCTGTTGCAGAAGACTTTAGAGCCATTGGGGATAATACAGACGCTTATAAAGTAGAGGTTGGAAACCTTCCAGTTTCCAAAAGATTCCAGTTCTGAAATCTTTGACTCTCCTTTCCTCGCACTTTTTTCAGTTCCCAAATCTCCCATTAATCTTGTTGTTGAATTCCACCGGTTTATAAATGCCAAAGTTTGCTGGCACCGTTGTGTGCCTCTTTTTTTTTTTTACCCCAGCAAACTACATGATAAAATGGTTGGGTAAACCCTGGAATAAACTTAATCCATTAAACGAGAAGCAAACAAAAGCCAGATTAATTCTGCCAAAAAACTAGAGGGGAAAAAAAAATAAAATAAACTACAATCCTAACCCAAAATGTATTGCAACTCGGTCAAATAGAACTTTTGCCAGGGTGGGAAATTTATTTCATGTTTTTCCTATATAAAGTTTATAGATCTTTATCACTTTTAAGCTACCCGTCCTTAGAGAACCTAATACCTGCCTCTCCGGGATAGAATTCATGGTGAACTATGTGTTTTTTTTTTTGATGTGGAGTTTTGTCTTTGAATTTTGTTTTTTCAAAGTGGAAATCACTTTAAAGCAACAGGGATTGATTTCATTTTTTAATTTCTTTTTTGGAAAATGAGAGAGAGCGAGAGAGCAGAGGGCTAGAATGTTCTGAATAACTGCACCGAGTCGTCAAACTTTCCGAACCCGTTTGTGATTGGCACACTCCGTGTTTATCAGCTTGATGTGCGTAGAATTCCAGTCATGCTGTGCAGAATCTGCTTTCCTGTCACAAATATATTCCCCCCACACCCCCAGCCCCAACCCCCACCCTCTCCCCACGGTGAAAAATTCCAGAAAGTGGAAGATAAATTTATCTTGCCTGCAAAGTAAATCAATGACTATAAAATGAATCAGCCACTTGAAGAGAAAAGAAAGTAGGTGAAATTTCGGTTTATGAAAAAGTGGGGGGGAGAGAAAGGAGAAAAAGAGGAAAATGAACCTTTGTGAATAAAACAAATTTGAGGAACTGTGCAAACACTGGCAAGGGGTCTCCCTGGATTTGAACAACCTGTGCGGCGAAAACACGCACTCAAGGCAAATATTTGAATGCAAAACCATCTCTTGCAGCTTTTTCCAGTTAATTGTAATTGTAAATTGTCTTCTTCTTTTAGCACAGCCAATCGGCAGCAAGGTCCCTGGCAAGCAAGACGTGGAGATGAATTCCCATTTGCTTAGATGATCGAAGGCGGACATGTGGTCGTGCCAAAGTTTGTCTCATCTGTCTGACAGTTGGATCCAACCGGATTAATTAGGGCCCTTGCCAAAGGCAGGAGTCGTCCCACCCAGCGTTGAGTGGGAACAGCCAAGGCTGCCATGTGGGTTGAGGGTTGAGAGATCTTAGCAGGGGTCCCGGAGATCCCGTGGAACTTCATCCAATCTCCCACAGAGCTGCGGTTCTCCTGCTGTTTGGCCAAGTTGCGGCTGAAACTGTGGCCTTTTCTTGCAAGAAATCCCAACTTCGTGAAAGGAGTCTGGAGAGCCCAACCGAATTTCAGCCATACATAAAGGACATTAAAATGCCACATTCATGAAGATGATGTCCAAGATAAGAAAAGAGAAACAGAATAGCAGGATGAATGACATCAATTTTTTTTTCTCTTTGAGGTGGCTTAAAATGGACAGTCCAGAGGGACAGAAAGATGGATGGAAGTTGTACAGTTCCATTACAACTAATTTCAACATGCATCATAACATCACATGCACAGATAAGAGAGGGTAGCCCTTGTTTTGTGATGGTGGGACCAGGAACTTCTGCAGATATTCCTTAGGAAACAATCTAACTGGGTTTCCTATGTTGGAGCATTTGTTAGCTTTAGTGTTTTAGTGTTGACGTTCCACCAGGATGTTACTGGTTTGCACCGGTTTGGACGAACTGGTAGCGGCGGTGCGTGGTTCAGAGAACCAGTAGCAGTGGCAGCGTGAGGCTCTGCCCACCCACCTGGACATCATTACTTCCCAGTTTTAACCAGGAAGTAACATGTTTTTGACCCTCTGTGCATGCACAGAGGGTCCAAAATCACACGTGAGGCTTGTGCGCGCACTTCTGAACCAGTAGGGAAGGTAAGTAGATTTCAGCCCTGGGTTCTACCATCAACTTTGTTGGTAGAAGGTCATCCAACAGTTCCACCTCTAAAAGACCACATGACTAGCCACCAAGGTCAAAAAGACCTTGACTATGTGTCAGAATGGTCAAGCAAGTGGCAACTTCAAATCTCAACCAACAAATGCTCTGTCTTACACATTGGCAAAAAAAAAAAAAATCAGAACGTAAAATACAAGCTGGATGGGCACGACCTTGTAGAGAATCCTCAATCTGTCAAGGACCTTGGAGTACTCATCTCTAATGAACTAAGTGCCAGAGCCCACTGTAACAACATTGCCAAAAAGGCATTAAGAATTGTTAATCTAATCTTGCGTAGTTTCCTCTCTGGTAATTTGTACTGCTAACTAGAGCATGCAAAACATTTGCTAGACCAGTTCTCAAATACAGCTCATCTGTCTGGAACCCACACTGCATATCAGACATTAATACAATTGAGAGAGTCCAGAGATATTTCACGAGAAGAGTCCTCCACTCCTCTGCTCACAACAGAATACCTTGAAATTTTGGATTTAGACAATTTAGAACTATGCCGCCTTCAGTCTGACCTAAGTATAGCACATAAAATTATCTATTACAACAGTGGTTCCCAACGGGGGTCAACACCCCACAGGGGGCAATTTGATTTTTAATGGGGGCAGTTTGGAACCTTGTTTAAACCAAGTTAATGGCCTTTTAGATGTCCTCCGTGTGAGTAGGAGTTCACTTTTTGAATAGTAAGAATTATATGTCACAGGGGGGAGAAGGCATCAGGATTTTAGAGATGCTTAGGTGGGGCATGGTTAAAAAAAGGTTGGGAACCACTGCACTACAACGTCCTACCTGTCAATGACTACTTCAGCTTCAACCACAACATTACACGAGCACACAATAGATACAAACCTAAGGTAAACCACTCCAAACTTGATTGCAGGAAATACGACTTCAGCAACAGAGTGGTCAATGCCTGGAATGCACTACCTGACTCTGTGGTTTCTTCCCCAAACCCCCAAAATTTTAACCTTAGGCTGTCTACTTTTGACCTCACCCCATTCCCAAGAGGTTTGTAAGGGGCATGTATAAGCACACCAACGTGCCTACCGTCCCTGTCCTTCTGTCCCCTTTTATTTGTAACCATTTCATGTATTAAAAACCATGTTTATACCTGTATCTGTTATCTAATACGTGCTTGACTAAATAAATAAATAAATAAATAAATAAATAAATAAATAAATAAATAAATAAATAAATAAATAAATAAATAAATAAATAAGAGCCCAACTTCTAAGTCTTGATATTAAACTAAGCCCGTTGGTAAATTACCAAGATTTTTTTTTAAAAAAAGAAAGTCTAGATCATGGGTATCAAACTCGATTTCATTGAGGGCCACATCAGGGTTGTGTTTGACCTCAGGGGGCTGGGGTGAGTGTGGTTAGGGTGGGCATGGCCAGCTTGACGTCACTCGTGTCAGGGGCACCTGTGGTGGCCCAAGTACTCTGCCAGCGAAAATAGGCTCCTGAGCTCTGGCTGTGATGGCCTCCTGCAACCCTCTGCCAGTGAAAACGGAGCCCAGGAGGGCCGCATCTAATCACCCTGTGGGCCGAATCCAGTCCATGGGCCTTGGGTTTGACACCCCTGGTCTAGATGATCCAGGACAGTGGTGGTATTCAGCTGGTTCTATCTGGCTGAACCAGATACAGGAAAATCAGTAGCAACGGCTGAGGGAGCCTCCGCCCACCTGCCCAGACGTCATCACGTCCTGTTTTTGACGCTCTTTGCATGCACAGAAGGCCCTGTGCATGCATACACACTCACATTTGTGAACCAATAGCGAAGGTAAGTGAATACCACCCCTGATCCAGGACTATTATTTTGCCTACACACCACAGTTATGAATATTTGGCTTGGCTTACCGTTAATGGCACCACTTGCATCAAAATGGCAAAGTTGGTGAGATGGTTGCACAGGCAGGTGGAATAGTTGAGGTCACCCCCATCACGCACACAGCCTTGGTTGGACCAAACACCGCTTCCGTTTCTGCAAAAGATGGACATACAGTGGTACCTTGGTACTCAACGGCTTTGAAACTTATCCAATTTGATACTCAACACATTTTGATGTGAGGATCTTGTCCCAGTACTCATTATTTGATTGGTATTCAAAACACAAATGTTTACGGAGATTCTCAGTCATCCAGGTCCTGGTTGTCCCAAAGGTGCTTTTTTTTTTCTTCAAAAGGCAACTGGACTTTCTGGTTTTTCTTTGAAGATGTTTTGCTTCTCATCCAAGAAGCTTCTTCAGCTCCTACCATCCAGTCAGAGCTGAAGAAACTTCTTGGATGAGAAGCAAAACATCTTCAAAGAAAAACCAGAAAGTCCAGTTGCTTCTTGAAAAAAGCACTTTTGGGACATTCAAAACACAAGTTAGAACTTCTAGGTGTCAGTACTTTTTGTGACTCACTACATAATTCTTTTTGGGAAAAATTTGTCATCGTTTTTGGTGCTCAGTTTGCCTCCCAGAACCAATTAACAATAAGCGCCAAAGTACCACTGTCCTTTTTTTGTGCCCAGATTATTTATTTAACAATGTTTTTAGGCCGAACACTTCTAAAGAATGTTGCATAATGTGAAACCAATAATGAATTATGGAGTGGGGCAAGGAGAAGGCAGAGAGGGCTCCATAAAACCACACATCATGCCTCTGATTGCTTCCTATTCTGGCTAAATAAGTGTTGTGTCTTGTCCACTCTCACCGCAGCCGGGGTCTTCTTATCTGCTCCCGAACACGGAGGAATGTATGCCTCCCGGCCCCAGTCCTGGCTCCATGCCCAGACAAGCTGAAGAGGAGGGGGCACCTCCCGGTCCCAGCCCTGGCTCCATGCCCAGGCAAACGGAGCAGCTAGACCCCTCCCCCTCCTCCACAGCATGTGAGCCTGAGGAAAGTTTATTTCCAACAGCTGCTGATTGGAGTGACCCTCGCATCAGAAGACTGGATAGGCGGAGGCAACAGAAGGAAGGGAGAGGCAGGCCTGGATAAGTGCTGAGTCATGGAGCCACACCCCATGGCCTATATAAAGGATCTGCTTTCTGGCAGTCTCTGAGTCAGGCAAAGTCGAACTTATCTTGCTGAAGTCACTTTCTGGTCTCCTGCCTGCTCTGAGGACTTTGCTAGGACTTTGGGCAGAGCTGCAGAGGCAAGCCTGATTCGGATTTCCCTGACCCGGCCGTCAGCGGAGGAGTGGGACACGACAATAAGAAAAAAAACCCACTCACCCAACCATATTCCGTAATTTTTTGAAAAGAGAGGGGGAAAAAAACACAATTTCCTGGGTACAGAGGTAAAATCCTACCGGTTCGGGCCAGATCGCCCAAACCGGTAGTAAAAATGCTACTGGTTTGCCTGAACTGGTAGTAAAAATGCTTTTAAAAGTTTTTTTAAAAAGGTTCCGATTATCAGCTGTGACAATCAGCTGTACCGCATGATTGATGGAACTTTTTATTACTTTTTAAAGCATTTTTTTTTTACTATCTACTGCCCGAACCAGTATTTTTGTGTAACGTGTGATAGTTTGTTTTTGAACTCTCTGTGACTCTGTGAGGTTCTTGCTTGTTACAGGGGCTTGTGAAGTCCAGCTGCTTTTGCATTGTGTGTGAGTCAGTTGTGTAGCTTTTGTGTTAGTTTTGTGTAAAGTGTGATTGTTGGTTTTCCCGGTCACATGACTACCAAGCCACGCCCACCAAGCCATGCCCACAGAACTGGTAGGGAAAATTTTTGGAACCAAAGATAAAAACTCAGGTTCTAAATCGCCCTGGTTGATTTTATATTCAGATGCATTCAGATGTTTAGAAAGCTCCGGCGCAGACCAAACACCAAAGTTGAGGAACACAGAAACCATTGAGCAAGATCCAAAACCTGGGATTTCCTGATTCCCATCCTAGTCTCTTAAAAACTGCACTAACCATCACCAGATCTTCAGATCATCCCAGATCATCCCAGCCCCATCTTCCAGGGGTGGGGACGTTCCTCCCGGCCACCCCATCAAAATAATGTCTTTTGGTTTGGAAACCAGGAGCTCAAACTTGTCCCCTCAGCCACATCTATTGGGCTTCATAAGATTTTGTTGTAAAGGATGAGAACTTAAGTGATGGTGCCAATCCAAAAATGCCATATGGTTGGCCTGCATCACACAAGTATTCTAGGGTTGGTTTGCTTTTTTAAAAAAAACAATAACAATAATAATAAGACAGCTCCCCCCAGACTTGAGTTAATTATGGCCTAAAAAGTAAATGTTCTTCTCGCACATATGTGCTAGTCGTTCCCGACTCTAGGGGGCGGTGCTCATCTCCGTTTCAAAGCCAAAGAGCCAGCGCTGTCCAAAGACATCTCCGTGATCATGTGGCCGGCATGATTAAATGCCAAAGGTGCATGGAACACTGTTCCCTTCCCACCAAAAGTGGTCCCTATTTTTCTACTTGCATTTTTTACATGCTTTCGAACTGCTAGGTCGGCAGAAGCTGGGACAAGTAAGGAGAGCTCACTCCATTACGTGGCACTAGGGATTCGAACCGCTGAACTGATGACCTTTCGATTGACAAGCTCAGCGTCTTAGCCGCTGAGCCAGCATGTCCCTCTTAATAATGACCTAGCTCCCTGTTTTAGCTTTGCTTCTGAGAAGATTCATGATTTCATTATTCCGAGTTTTCTTCCTGTGAATCCAGGAGGCAAGGGTGAGCAGGTGTGACATGTTCGGATGCAACTCGCAACAAAGAAGTCCGATACCAGGATGGCACTCACCTGTTATCCAGAAAGGCACAATACAGTCTCACTTGATTACTTTGGTTCGTGGCTTGGCTGTACTGGAGGGGCGTCTAGAAAGAAAGAGAGATTTGATCAATGCCTCGGGCGACGGGGGACGGAGGAGAGAAATGCTCTCTTGTGTTTTCACGGTTATCAATCCCAAAAGAGCTCCCCGTCTTTGGAAAAGGGGATGAGATAAAACTTCAGGTCAGGAGAAAATAAAGTTGGGAGAAAACACTCCAAGAGCTCAGTTACGCCTTGGCAGAAGCGATTTGGAGTTTGGGTCTTTTAAATCGGGGGTCTCCAACCTTGGCAAGTTTAAGACTTGTGGACTTCAACTCCCAGAATCCCACAGCCAGCAAAGCTGGGAGTTGAAGTCCACAAGTCTTAAACTTGCCAAGGTTGGAGACCCCTGTTTTAAATCAAATCTGCATTGGAAGTCTTTGGCTATGCAGCTGATATTTCTTTTGCTGAATTATTGTGGCAAACCTTTTACTTTCATTCCCTCCCTCTCTCCCTCCTTCCCTCTCCCTCTCTCAATGCTATTCATTCTTTCTTTCTGTCTGTCTTTCTGTCTTTCTTTCTCTTTCTTTCTTTCTTTCTTTCTTTCTTTCTTTCTTTCTTTCTTTCTTTCTTTCTTTCTTTCCTTCCTTCCTTCCTTCCTTCCTTCCTTATTCCTATCCCTCTTCCTTTTTCCCTCCTTCCTTCCTTTCCTTCCTTTCCTTCCTCCCTCCTTCCCTTTCTTCCTTCTCATTCCCCTCCCTCCCCCTCCCTCCCTCTTTCCTTCCCTTCCCCCTCTTCCCTCCTTCTTTTCCTCTTCCTTCATTTCTCCTTCCTTCCCTCCTTCTCTCCCTCCCTTATTCCCATCCATCCATCCCTTTCTTTCTTTTCCCTCCTTCCTTCCTTCCTTCCTTCTCCTTCCCTCTTCCTTTGTTATTCCTATCCCTCCCTTCCCCTCTCTCCCTTCTTCCTTTTCTCTTCCTTCATTTCTCCTTCCTTCCTTCCTTCCTTTCTTCCTTCTCATTCCTCCTCCCTCCTTCCCTCCTCCCTCCTTCCCCTTCTTCCCTCCTTCTTTCCTCTGCCTTCATTTCTCCCTCCTTCCCTCCTTCCCTCCCTCCCTTATTCCCATCCCTCCCCTTTCTTTCTTTTCCCCTCCTTCCTTCCTTTCTTCCCTCTCTCCTTCCCTTCCTTCCTTCCTTCCTTCTTCTCATTCCTATCCCTCCCTTCCCCTCTCTCCCTTCTCCTTTTTCTCTTCCTTCATTTCTCCTTCCTTCCTTATCTTGAACATCCTCAAATGACAACAACTGCCTATCCCAGGTCCTGCTAAATCCATTCTGAACATCTGGCTGACAGTCTGTCCATCCATAATAAATTCAGTTTAGATGGCAGGCTCCACAGAGCACCCCATTTCTGTGAAGACTCGGATCGAAGAAAATTATGGCAGAAGATCAGCAATTTAAAAAAAAGAAACCCAGGTATCATAGTCTCATGGTAGTGATCCAAATCATATTAAATATCTACTAGGGATGAAAACAATTAGAAGAATTCCTGGAATTAAGAAATCACGCAGTAATTCTAACCACCAGGGATGTCTGTATGTCTTTTAAGCTATTTGGGAGAGGCAACTCACAGTAATTACAGACTTGCATAAGTTTTGCCTGCTACATCACTCTCTCATTTTTTTTAAAAAAAAGCTGGGAAGAAAGAAAACAACAACATGCCAGGATCTGGTGGAGTGGCCTGTTCCTCATTCCTCATCTGAGTAAAAATGTTTTTGCAAAGTTACAAAAGCAGCTGCATTTTTTTAACCCCTCCAAATCAAAGTTTTTGGTAGGCAGTGCAAGAGCCCAATCTTTCCACGTGAAAATGACAAGCACTCCAGTCCAATTTTGCAGCAGGGAAAGCATCTCCAACCAACTTTGTCGTGTTGGAAGGCAGGGCAGGGATCGGAGCAGGTGGGAAAAGGGCACACACAGGTACATCAGTAGGATAAATTGCTGCCTTAAAAGTTGCTGGGAGAAAGTCTACAGCTGTTCTGAAATTTATGGACATATCCTACAGACTCCATTTCAGTTCAACCAAAATGGAGGGTTGAAATCTTCCAGTCTTCTGCTGAAGTGACATTAAGGTCAATCTCTCTGTCTTTCTTTGTCTCTGTCTCCAATTCTCTCTCTCTCTCTCTCTCTGTGTCTGTCTGTCTGTCTGTCTGTCTGTCTGTCTGTCTGTCTCTCTGTCTATTATTTATTTTTTTATTTTGTCACAACAGTATATATAAGCGTAAGCATGAAAATAACTATACAATATATAAGCATATATATGAGCATAAGTATGTAATAACTATATTAATTGGATATAACGAAAGGAAACAATAGGACAGGAACGGAAGGCACATTTGTGCTCTTATCCACGCCCCTTACAGACCTCTTAGGAATGGGGTGAGGTCAACAGTAGAGAGTTTTTGGTTAAAGCTTTGGGGATTTTGAGAAGAGACCACAGAATCAGGTAGTGTGTCCCAAGTATTAATAACTCTGTTACAGAAGTCATATTTTCTGCAATCAAGATTGGAGAGGTCTCTCTCTCTCTCTCTCTCTCTCTGTGTGTCTCTCTCTCTGTTTCTCGGTCTGTCTGTCTGTCTGTCTGTCTGTCTCTCTCTCTCTGTTTCCCCCCCCCACACACACACACACAGACATCCTTCAATCATAATAGAGCTGGAAGGGACCTCCAATCTAGTCCCCCCCCCCCGTTTCTAAGAAGCCACTGGCTTCTTTTTGTAATATGGTATATACAGGTATATACAATTGGAACCAGAATTTCCATTTCTGAGCAAGGCACTTGTTAAGTGAGTCTGGTCCAATTTTATGACCTTTTTTGCCACTGTTATTATGATCAGAGGAATCAAAATTTGCAACCAACCAATCAATTAGAATACAGCTGGAAGGAAGCTTGAAGGTCTTCTAGTTTAACCCCCTGGTCAAGCAGGAGATCCTATACTATTTCAGACAAGTGGCTGTCCAATCTCTTCTTAAAAACCTCCAGTGATGAAGCACCTACAACTTCTGGAGGCCAGCTGTTCCACTAGTTAATTGTCCTCGCTGTTAAGAAGTTTCTCCTTAATTCCAGGTTCCTTCTCTCCTTGATGAGTTTCCATCCATCACTTCTTGTCCTGCTTCTCTGGTGCTTTGGAAAATAAGTCAATCTTTGGGGCAGCCCCTCAAATACTGGAATACTACTATCATGTCATCCTTAGTCCTTCTTTTCTCTAAACTGGACATACCCAATTCCTGCAACCGTTCTTCATGGCAGTTTGTACTGTATCATAGTTTGGGCCAAGCGTTTGCAAACTTGGCTCTTAAGATTTCATGGTTTCACCCAAACTTGAAAACACTACGATTTCCTAGCAACCCTGGGGCCCCATCAGCTTTTCCTGCATTGCATCATGAGAATCTAAGACTCAAATTGTGAGCCAGCCAGCAGATGGACTCAGAGGTTTGTTTTAAGGTAGAAAGAGCATGGCTAACTTTTTTTAAAGTTTGTCTTAAAAGACGCTGCCAAATTCTTTTTGATTTCGAGTTACTCTAGATCAGTGTTTCTCAAACTTGGCAGCGTTGAGATGTGTGGACTGGGTGGGGAATTCTGGGAGTTGAAGTCCACCAGGCTTAAAATTGCCAAAGTTGTTCTAGTCTGTTCAAACTGTTCAATGGTGTCCCGCTTTGCCATAGCTGAAATCTGGTCACTTTATGATAAAAATAAGAGAAGGGGGAAAGTGTAGACAAAAAACAATGGATGGAAACTAAATGAGGAGAAAAGCAACCTGGAAACTAAGGAGAAACTTCCTAACAATGAGGACAATTAACCAGTGGAACAACCAGAAGTGCTCCATCACTGGAGGCTTTTAAGAAGAAATGGGGAGTCATCTGGCTGAAATGGGAAAGGTCTCCTGCTTGTGCAGGGGATTGAACTACAGTAGAAGACTTCCAAGGTCCCTTCTGAAGATGATGATGACGACGACAACAATGATGGTGATAGCAGAGGTGATTTAGCATACTTTAAGCTCATATAAGTTTATCCCACCAGACTTGAACTATCCCACCAGACTTGAAATCCTGGGCTTAGAAAACTTGGAACTCCGTCGCCTTCGAAAAGACCTAAGCTTAACTCACAGAATCATCTATTGTAATGTCCTTCCTGTTAAAGACTACTTCAGCTTTAATTGCAATAATACAAGAGCAACTAATAGATTTAAACTTAATGTCAACCGCTTTAATCTAGATTGCAGAAAATATGACTTCTGTAACAGAATCATCAATGCTTGGAATACTTTACCTGACTCTGTGGTCTCTTCCCATAATCCTAAAAGTTTTATCCAAAAACTTTCTACTATTGACCTCTCCCCATTCCTAAGAGGACCATAAGGGGCGTGCATAAGCGCACAAACGTGCCTACCGTTCCTGTCCTATTGTTTTTCTTTTTTCTTCTTCTTATATATATGCTTATACCTCCTTATATTTACTCATATATGTGTTTATTTACTATATAATCTTTTTGTATGATACCTACATATATTGTTGTGACAAAATAAAATAAATAAAATAAAATAAAAAAATAAATAGTGACCAGACGTCCCGCTTTTGGGACAGTCCCACTTTTGAATAATTTGTCCCGCATCCCACTGCAATTCCAAAAGTCCCGATTTTTGTTTGTTTGTTTGTTTGACCCCATTCTGAAAATGGGAGGCGGCAACGCAAGAGGAGGAGGCGGAGAAGGGGAGTGGCGGAGAAGGGAGCACGAGAGGGAGGAGACGCCGCTTGATTTCACCCGAGAGGAAGAGAGGAGCGGAGAGGAGAACCGAGCCTGCCTGGAAGAGCGGAGAAGCAGCAGCCGCTCCTCCTCCTTCAGGCAGGTGGCAAGACTCAGCGCGCATGTGCAGGCCCCCCCTCCCCCCCCCGTCAATGGTGTCCCGCTTTGCCATAGCTGAAATCTGGTCACTTTATGATAAAAATAAGAGAAGGGGGAAAGTGTAGACAAAAAACAATGGATGGAAAGTAAATGAGGAGAAAAGCAACCTGGAACTAAGGAGAAACTTCCTAACAATGAGGACAATTAACCAGTGGAACAACCAGAAGTGCTCCATCACTGGAGGCTTTTAAGAAGAAATGGGGAGCCATCTGGCTGAAATGGTAAAGGTCTCCTGCTTGTGCAGGGGATTGAACTACAGTAGAAGACTTCCAAGGTCCCTTCTGAAGATGATGATGATGACGACAACAATGATGGTGATAGCAGAGGTGATTTAGCATACTTTAAGCTCATATAAGTTTATCCCACCAGACTTGAACTATCCCACCAGACTTGAAATCCTAGGCTTAGAAAACTTGGAACTCCGTCGCCTTCGAAAAGACCTAAGTTTAACTCACAGAATCATCTATTGTAATGTCCTTCCTGTTAAAGACTACTTCAGCTTTAATTGCAATAATACAAGAGCAACTAATAGATTTAAACTTAATGTAAACCGCTTTAATCTAGATTGCAGAAAATATGACTTCTGTAACAGAATCATCAGTGCTTGGAATACTTTACCTGACTCTGTGGTCTCTTCCCATAATCCTAAAAGTTTTATCCAAAAACTTTCTACTATTGACCTCTCCCCATTCCTAAGAGGATCATAAGGGGCGTGCATAAGCGCACAAACGTGCCTACCGTTCCTGTCCTATTGTTTTTCTTTTTTCTTCTTCCTATATATATGCTTATACCTCCTTATATTTACTCATATATGTGTTTATTTACTATATAATCTTTTTGTATGATACCTACATATATTGTTGTGACAAAATAAAATAAATAAAAATAAAAAATAAAAAAAATAAATAGTGACCAGACGTCCCGCTTTTGGCGGGACAGTCCCACTTTTGAATAATTTGTCCCGCATCCCACTGCAATTCCAAAAAGTCCCGATTTTTTGTTTGTTTGTTTGTTTCACCCCCATTCTGAAAATGGGAGGCGGCAACGCAAGAGGAGGAGGTGGAGAAGGGGGAGTGGCGGAGAAGGGAGCGCGAGAGGGAGGAGAGACGCCGCTTGATTTCACCCGAGAGGAAGAGAGGAGCGGAGAGGAGAGCCGAGCCTGCCTGGAAGAGCGGAGAAGCAGCAGCCTCTCCTCCTCCTTCAGGCAGGCGGCAAGACTCAGCGCGCATGCGCAGGCCCCCCCCCCCCCGCCAATGATGTCCCGCTTTGCCATGGCTGAAATCTGGTCACTTTATATAAGTTCCAGGTCTAAAACAATCTAAATTCTGTTTCAGTTAGCAAGTTATAAAATCTTCGTAACGGTTCTAGACCGGTTAGAAAAATAGGCAGTCCTACCAAGGAGGCATTGCCGTCAAAATTAATGGTTTCCTTATGAATAGACTCGCATTAAATCGTGCCCCACGGATGTGGAACTGGGAGAAGAAAAGGTTTCTCTTTACAGATTTCTTGCATTAAGAGATTAGAGAAGTGTGGTGAAACAATCTGTCAGGGGTCACAGAGCGATATGCAGAGCTCCAAATTAAAAACATGCCGAGCTTTGAAGGGGAACCTTTTTTTTTTCCTCCAGCTTTTTGTAATCTCGATCCTTCTGGGCAATGCCTACAGAGTGCAACGTCTTGCATATTTCTGGGATGAAGTATTGCCCTTATTAGTCTCTTGACCTTTCAACACTCCAGCTCCTCTTCTCTGTTTGCTCAGCCAGTCCCTGGGGAATGGGTGGGAGAGGCAGTCTGGAGAAGACTTGGTGAGATGAACATGGTGATGGAGGCCAGGAAGCCTTCCACATGTTGCTTATGGTATGTACATACTGTACTGGGATGTCTCCACGCCAAGAAACATACAGCCACGTAGAGGCAGAAAAGACTGAAGAATGATAATGGAAGAAGGGGACAGCAGTCTGACTTTAACAGCAACCCAGGGAGAAGGTATATAAGGCATTATAACCATCCCGTCAGTTGCCACCAGTGGTGGGTTTCCCATATTCTTGCCACCGGTTCTCCACACAAACTTCCACGCCATGCCATCCACGCATGAACCCAGCCTTCCGCACACTCACTGCATGCTAGCTGCATGCCATCCACGCATGTGCTTTGCTCATGCGCATGTCTTCCACACATGCACCCGGCCTCGAAAACATACCTAAATAGGACGGTATTACATCTGGGCAGGTAGGCAAAGGTGGCCACCTGCCGTCACCGCTAACGGTTCACTCAAACCGGTCCGAACCGGCTGAATACCACCTCTGGTTGCCACCTTATGCTTGCTTGTACTATACGGTAACAGACTGCCATGAACTGTGGGGAGAGGGAATGAAAGGGAGAATGCTTGGGAAAACGAAAGTAAATGTTGTATCTCCTTGAGATGCTACCTCAAGGTCACCCAGCTGGAAGAAGGAGGGAGCCGCCTACCAACCTGCACTTGGACTGACCATTATGAAAACATCTTGCCTGAACCTGATTGGTTACACTGGGATGAGCAATGAGAGATTGTTAAGGGAAAAGTCGAATTTAGAGATAGTTGGCGCGTGATTCTCACTTCTGCCTTTGCAATACTGCAATACACGTGATCTCTAATAACTTCCTCAGCAAATGGAACCAAGGATCATTTCTACTTACATGCTTACGTAGTGGCAGTTCCGACACATGGAATACACTGATGATTGCTTCTCTGTAAATGTTTCTACAAACCTGGGCAGCTAGAGAGGATAACGAAAATGGTACTAGAGGTGTAAGCAATGTAATAAAGCTGAATGACAGGAAAGGCAAAACTTTGTGCCTGAAGGTTGGTGCCAACCTTCCTGAATGCTAAGAATAGTTGAGTGGTGGATTCAGTGATTGAGGAAAACGATGGGCTTCTCTTCAATGAGAGATGTCCAAAGATTGGCTGATTAGTCAACTGTTGGCCCTGGGTCCATATGGATGCCTGCATTAACAGAAGTGTGGGTTGACTTCAGAAACACTTTCTGATTCTGTGAATTCAGAAAATGGCCTGTTGGAATGCTTTATTCCAGAATCAGAATGATAAGACCTTACAATTAAAACCAGCAATAAAAAGACATAGGCAAACAATAAGTAAGGTTCTAATACCACTCTATAAAGCCTTAATAAGACCATACCTAATGTTCTGTCCTCTCTCGCCTCCCTCCGAGTGATGGCTTAATTAGCCAGCACTATCAGCTCTGGCAGCAGAATAGCCAGCATCTGCCAAGAGCCTCCGTTATCTTCCACAACGCTGGTGAGTCACCCAGAAACAAACTTCAGCTCTTAATCAGTGGATTTGCCTGTTACAAAGAGACACAGCAGCTCTCGCTGCCTTTTATATCCTGTGGGGTGTGGCTCCGTGACTCAGCACTTCCTAGGCCTGCCCCACCCTTGCTTCTGTTGTTCCCTCTTCTCCTGCCTACAAAACCTAGGGTTCAACCAAGCCTGATTGCCATCAGCTGGGTCTGCAGGTGTGGCCTGGGGAAGGGAAGAGTCAGGGGACGGAGGCCTTGTTATCTCTTCCACCTGGCCTGTTTCTGGCTCCTGGAGCTGAGCCAGGGAAACCGGTGCTCCCGAGGTTCTGCTGATGGCCCTTCCCCCTCACTGTCCAAGTCACTTTCTGGCAGGAGGGCCGGCTCAGGGGGGCACAGACACAACACCTAAAGTACTGTGTCCAGTTTTGGTCACCACACTAGATTAAAAGATGTTGAGACTCTAAAAAAAGTACAGAAAACAGCAACCGGGATGATTAGAGGACTGGAGACTAAAACATACGATGAACAATTGCAGGAACTGGACATGCCTAGTCTAGTGAAGAGAAGGACCAGAGACGACAGGATAGCAGTCTTCCAATATTTGAGGGGCTGCCACAGAGAGGAGGAGGTCAAGCTAGTTTCTAAAGCACCCAAAGGCCAGACAAGGAATGATGGATGGAAACTGAACAAGGAGAGATTCAATCTGGAAATAAGGAGAATTTTTCTGTTAGTGAGAACAACCAATGGAATATCTTGCCTTCAGATGTTGTAGGAGCTTCATCACTGGAAGCTTTCAAGAAGAGACTGGACTGCCATCTGTCAGAAATGGTGTAGCATTTCCTGCTTGGGCAGGTGGTTGGACTAGATAACCTACAAGGTCCCTTCCAACTCTATTAATAGCTATCTGTAACTCCAAAGCACCATGAAGGACAGCACAAACTGGGATTATTCAATCACTATGGTGCAAACAGGTAAAACTCCCAACCTGTCCTGAACCCATAAAATACAGAGGCCAGATCTGTCCTCCTGACCTCCTGGAAGCGTTTAAGGTGGAAGCAAGGACAACCGCTCTAATAAAATTGTGTGACTTGATAGTAGTTTTGTAAATGGGTGAGAAGAGGCAGATCCATTTCTCTCCTCTTGCCAGCTTCATAAATCAGAAAGGAAGTCAGCTAAACCAAAGGGTGCAGGGCCATTTCCGAAGCCAACACAACTGGAAGTCATTTAAACCCCATCTATCTATGTAGTCCCTGAAAGCTTTAATGCTCCTTATTGATCTCAGCCACCCTGACCTCTCATGCAAGTGAGAAAATAGAAAGTGGAGCTAAAATTCAGAGAGAAAGTTATTTTCGCTGGCCTCTCATGGGGAGGTGCGTCTCAACAACTGCCAGGAGACAACAGAGGCATCCATTAGAAGCTTGCGTCATTGTCTCATGCAGTTTTATGTGATGACATCACGACACACATGACATCACTTTCTCCACCCTTTGGGAAATGCTCATCATCTTCTTTTAATGACCCCATAATCCCTTCTGCGGTGGAGTCTGGGGCAACTGAATGAAGCTAGCAGAGTGCTTAAATGGCCGGATGCCCTTCCTGTCGCCAATGCAGAGTTTTGTTCAGCATATATATTCTCATGTGCCCAGAGAGAGAAATATCTGCCTCTACCTAGGATCGAACTCACAGCCTCCTGATTGTGAGGCGAGAGCTCTACCTCTAGGCCACTGCGCCACTCCATTCTTTTAATGACCCCATAATCCTTTGTGCGGTGGAGTCTGGGGCAACTGAATGAAGCTAGCAGAGTGCTTAAATGGCCGGATGCCCTTCCTGTCGCCAATGCGGAGTTTTGTTCAGCATATATATATTCTCAGTGTGTCCAGAGAGAGAAATATCTGCCTCTACCTAGGATCGAACTCACAGCCTCCTGATTGTGAGGCGAGAGCTCTACCTCTATGCTGCTGCGCCACTCCATGGGAGACGCTCATGACATGAAGAACTTAGATTCACCGCTATATTTAAGAGATTCACAGACTATTACCACATAACATGTTCAATACAGTTCCTGAATGGACAGAATTTACAACGTGTCCTAGCTGAAGAACCAGGAGCATCCATTGAGTTCAAAGCACAGACAGGATTATTATTGATACCTCTACACATCTAGTCAACTAATGGTCAAATAGATAAGGACCAATGGAAATCACAGGAAGCTGGACTTGGGTCTCTTGTGGCAACACAATGTTATGGCCCGCCAGTGGCCAGCGGAGCTGGTAGCAGATTTGGACAGTGAGGAGGTTGAGGAGGAACATGGGCCAGTCCTGAAGTCTGGGGAAGGCTCTGATGAGGGCTCTGCATTGGAGGCAGAGAGGGGACCAGGGCCATATGCCAGTTATCAGCTGCCTTTGGCAGACATCAGTGAGGCAGACAAACAGCTGGAGCCTGTTCCCAGTATCTGCATGAGCAGAGTTGCCAGATGAAGGAACAGCTAAAGAACAAGATTTGACTTGGGAGTAAGGCCACAGGTAGACGATGAATGACCCCTCCCAGAGGGAATAAAAGAGGAGCAAAAGGGGACAGGGCTTTTGCAGGATACAATTCAGTCAGTCAGTTGGTTGGTCAGTGAGTGTGAAGGAGTGTGAAGGAGTGTGTAGGAGTGTGAAGGAGTGTGTAGGAGTGTGAAGGTCCGTGAATCTCAGAGACTTTGTATCAAGTCTTTCCTTGCACAGTACTGCGTTTGGAAAAAATTTACATGGCAGTTTTCCAAACTAGATAAGGTCTGTGGTCATACATTCATCTTTGAAAGACTGGTTGCCAGGCCTTTGCTGAATGTGAATGAGAGGAATTCATATTCCTTTAATAGAAAGGGTTTTGTCGGGACCAGGATTCTGCTTTGTGCTTTTTGGGGAAGCCTAAGTCAGAACACACAATGATTCCAAACTGATGACACTTTTAACTCTGCCTTCTAGCTTGCTCTTCTCCTTCACTTGCTTAGCCATGATAATTTAACACAGTTCCTGAATGAATTCCTTTTCTTTTCATTACCCAGAATCCCAAATTAATCCAATACTCTGGGGTCCCGAATCCATGAAGACACAGAGACAAATAAAAAGAACCATGCATTGTCAGCAGGATGTTCACACAAGATCTGGGTCCCTGTCTTTTGAAACAGCTTCTCCCCTCCCCAACCCTGCCTGTCTTTTGAAAAACTTTTTTAAAAACTCTGGCTCTTTGCCCAGAAACAAGTCAGAAAAGGACAATGCATTGTTCCCGGCACTTCATTGTCATGTGTTTATTATTTGTTGCTTAGGTTCTTATCATACGACTTTTGTTGTTGTTTATTGAGGGTACACCTCACCCTGGGTTCATGTGCCAAGCAGGCAGCTCGACAAATCGCAAAAATAAATAAACTAAATTCAATTAGGCTTCACCCTGGGCGAATGCACGGCTCAGTAGAGCTATGAGGTTGGCATTGTGCCAATGTTGCCTGGCAGAGGCCTCGGTTGATGAAAAGTCATTAGAATGGCCTATGAACCTCTTTGCTCACCCTGTACACACACACATACACACATGTTGTCGTGGTAAACATGAATCACGCAGCTATAGCAAAGAGCTTTTGAATCTGGCCTGCCTGTAATACAGATTAATACAGATACAGATTAACAGAGTTGGGAGGGACCTTGGAGGTCATCTAATCCAACCCCCCATCCAAACAGGAGATCTTACACCATTTCTGACAGTCTCTTCTCAAAAGCCTCCGGTGATGAATCTCCCACAACTTCTGAAGGCAATTTCTGTTCCATCAATTGATTGTTCTCACTGTCAGGAAATTTCCTCTCATTTCTAGGTTAAATCTCTCCTTGGTCAGTTTCCATCCATTATTCCTTCCTTTGGGTGCCTTGGAAAATAGCTTGACCCCCTTGTCTCTGTGGCAGCCCCTCAAGTATTGGAAGATGGCTATCCTGTCTCCCCTGGTCCTTCTCTTCACTAGACTAGCCATGCTCAGTTCCTGCAACCGTTCTTCATGTTTTAGTCTCCAGGCCTTTGATCATCTTAGATTGATTCAGATTAACAGAGTTGGAAGGGGTTTTGTAGGTCATCTAGTCCAATCCCAACCACACCCAAGCAGGAGACCCTACACCATTTCTGGCAGATAGCAGTCCAGTCTCTTCTTGAAAGCCTCCAGTGATGAAGCTCCCACAACTTCCGAAGGCAACTTCTGTTCCATGGGTTGATGGTTCTCACTGTCAGAAAATTTCTCCTTATTTCCAGGTTGAGTCTCTCCTTGGTCAGTTTCCATCCATTCTTCCTTGTCTGGCCTTCGGCTGCTTTGGAAAATAGCTTGACCCCCCTCCTCTCTGTGGGAGCCCCTCAAATATTGGAGGATGCTATCATGTCTCCCCTGGTTCTTCTCTTCACTAGACTAGCCATGCCCGGTTCCTGCAATCGTTCTTCGTATGTCTTAGCCGCCAGTTACCTGATCATCCTGGTTGCTCTTCTCTGCACTCTTTCTAGCATCTCAACCTCTTTTTTATAGTGTAGTGACCAAAACTGGATGCAGAATTCTAGGTGTGGTCTTACTGAGGCTTTATAGAATGGTGTGAGTACCTCCCTTGATTTTGATTGTATCCCTCTGTTAATGCAATTTAGGATTGTGTTGGCTTTTTTGACTGCTGGCTTTTTTATAGTGTGGTGACCAAAACTGGATGCAGAAATGATCCACTCTTCCTTCTTTTCTTTTCTTTTTTAGCCTCTCTACCTCTCGTTCTCCACAATCCTAGCTTCTTCAAGCTATCTTAAATACAGGGTGTAGTTGACCCATGGCTGGGCACACCAAGATTTAAATGCAGCTTTCCATAACCTTCCACCACCACTAGCTGCTAACACACGCCACACTCAAAGTGGTTTCTTCAGATGGAAGCTAGGACAACTTTGTGATCTGCGGCCAAGTTTAAAATATCCAAAAAGGGATGGTTGCTGAGAGGAACTTCAACAATCAAAGCTGCTGTTACCTCAGAAAAAGCAGTAAATTTCTCTGTCTCTTCTCCATGTTTTAACTGTGAATTAGTCTGGATTTCAGTAACAACCCCTTTGGCTGTAAGCTGTTTTCCACAAACCACCCACCCTTCCTCATTCTCCTCATTCTTGTTGAAAATGTCTAATATCTTTTAGAACAGGGGTCTCCAACCTTGGCAACTTTAAGCCTGGCGGACGTCAACTCCCAGAACCCCCCAGCCAGCAAAGCATAACATTATAGTCATCAAAGTTGATCTCAAGACATGGGAAAGATTCTATGTATGGTTAGAAAAGTGATATGAATAAAAGAGGATAGATAAATAATTTAAATCAGGGGTCTCCAACCTTGGCAACGTTAAGCCTGGCGGACTTCAACTCCCAGAACCCCCCAGTCAGGGAGTTGAAGTCCGCCAGGCTTAAAGTTGCCAAGGTTGGAGACCCCTGTTTTAGAAGATAGAATAACAGCAGAGGTAGTACTCACCAAGTTCTGACCAGTTCTGGAGAACCGGTAGTGGAAATTTTGAATAGTTTGGAGAACCTATTCTCCAAGTAAATACTATCTCTGACTGGCCCCGCCCCCATCTATTCTCTGCCTCCCGAATCCCAGCTGATATGGGGATTTTGCAGTAACCTTCCCCTGCCATGCCCACCAAGCCACACCCACCAAGCCATGCCCACAGAACCAGTAGTAAAAAAAAAATTGAATCCCACCACTGAATAACAGAGTTGAAAGGGACCCTGGAGGGCTTCTATTGTAACCCCCTGCTCAGACAGCAAATCCTGGCCTACACCATTTCAAACAAAGGATTGTCAGCCTCCACCCCAATCCTCACATCCTTTTGTACTCTTTATATTCAGTAGTTAGTTTGCATGGGGTTTTTATGTGTAATATAAATAGTTCATGGATTCAGTTTAAGTAGAGAGGGCCCTTTAAGAATGTCGTCTGACATGAGATAAAGGGGAGGGGAGATTGATAGTTTGAATTCAACAGGAATGTTAGAACGCGGGCTTTCAACGGACATTTCATTCCTGAGATGATTTACAGCCAGAGACCTGCGGAAGAAGATTACCATGGGGGGCGAGAAGGAGCTGGCATTGGACCAGATCTGCCTGACCTCTTGGGGGAGGAGGGACTAATGATGGGATATGGAATGTTAGCCATATTTTGTCTCAGATCCAACTTTATACTGCTGCAGTCATGATGTATCTAGTAAAAGTACTTTTCTTTATTTGCAAATGAAGTCAAGGTGTATTCTTTCCTAAATATAATCAGAGGCAGCCTGACACTCTTCTTGAAAACCTCCTGTGATTGAGTAACCGTAACTTCTGGAGGCCAGCTGTTCCACTGGTTAATTGTTTTCACTGTCAGAAAGTTCCTCCTTAGTTCCAGGTTGCTTCTTCCCTTGATTGGTTTCTACCCATTGGTTTTTATCCTGCCTTCGAGGGCTTTGCAGAATAGGTTGACCCCCAATTTCTTTGTGCCAGCCCCTCAAGTATTGGAAGGCTGCTACCATGCTATTCCTAGTCCTTCTTTTCATTAGACTAGACCTGTGATGGCGAACATATGGCCCGTGTGCCAAAGGTGGCATGCAGTACCTTCTCTGTGGGCATGCGAGCCGTCACCCCAGTTCAGCTCCGCCGCACATGCGCGCATGCCTCCCACCACCCAGCTGGTCTTCGGGTCTCTGCTGTGCATGCGCTGGGGGTGGGATGCATGCAGGGGGCCCACACTCAAGCATGGGGACGGGGCGCACACAGAGGCACGCATGCGCATGTGTGAGGGAGTGGGGCGCATATGGGGGCCTGTGTGCACGGGGGCCGAGAACCTGCACGGGCATTGTGTTTTGGGGGTTTGGCCACGCACATGCACATTCGCACACGCAAACTTTGGGCCATCAGTCTAGAAAAAGTTAGTCGTCACTGGACTGGACATACCGAGTTCCTGCAACCATTCATCGTAGGTTTTAGCCTCCAGTCCCCTGATTGTCGTGTCCCACTCCTCCGCTGATGGCCGGGTCAGGGAAATCCGAATCAGGCATGCCTCTGCAGCTCTGCCAAAGTCCTAGCAAAGTCCTCAAGGCAGGCAGGCAGGAGACCAGAAAGTGACTTCAGCAAGATATGTTTAGACTTTGCCTGACTCAGAGAATGCCAGAAAGCAGGTCCTTTATATAGGCCATGGGGTGTGGCTCTATGACTCAGCACTTATCCAGGCCTGCCCCTCCCTTCCTTCTGTTGCCTCCGTCTATCAAGTCTTCTGACGCGAGGGTCACTCCAGTCTGCAGCTGTTGGCAATTGACCTTCCTCAGGCTCACATGCTGTGGAGGAGGGGGAGGGGTCTAGTTGCTCCGTTTGCCTGGGCATGGAGCCAGAGCTGGGGGCTGGAGATACTTCCTCCTCTTCAGCCTGTCTGGGCATGGAGCCAGGGCTGGGGCCGGGAGGCATACTAGGACATTCCTCCGTGTTCGGAAGCAGATAAGAAGACCCCGGCTGAGGTGAGATTGGACGAGACACAACACTGATCATCTTTGTTGCTCTTCTCTGCATTCTTTCTAGAGTCTTTCAACATCTTTTTTTTTTTTCATGGTGACCAAAATTCTGCTATTCTTTTAGCAGCACTATTCTGCTTCTGCGATTTAGAGACTTGGGGGTTGGAAGGGATTGTTCGTTTGCTTATTTGTTTTGGTAATTCCCCCAAAGTTTAGAGATGAAGTCAGGACAGATGGCATCTCCTGCCACCAATCTTCTCCTGGACCTGTCTTGGTCTCCACAAACTCCCAGGCTCATCCCTCTTGATTTATTGGAGATTATTTTCATTACAAAAATTAGGCGAAAAGCTGAGCAGAAAACCACCAACTCACACTTATTTCCAAGGAGATCTCATGCATATAGGTTGGACAGATACTATTAAAAAATGAAAATAATAGGTAGCTGAAGGTCAACGTTTCCCCTGGAAATAGGCCCATCTGTTGGTGGGAAGGATTGCTAAGGTGAGCTGTTTAATTATAGCTCGTTGAATGAAGCGTAATGAGTTCTTTGAAGAAGAGGCTACGTTAATACATAAGCCCCCATCTTTGAACCTGGGGGTCGCACAAGAGGTTAAGATTTAGAATTAGTATTTATGAGCTCAGTTTGTACATGCTAAGAAAACAAAGGATGAAAAAGTCAGGAAGAAAACGCAGGAGAGGGACCAAACAAGAGAAAAACTTGCATAGTAGAAAGAAATATTTCTAGGTAGGACTTTTGCTCTGTAGTAACCCCAAACTCACAAACCCCAAACTCACAAACCCCAAACTCACAAACTTTGAGTCATTATATAAATATTATATATAAATATCAGAAACAGTGAAGAGATTTGGGCTGCAAAGATCCAGATGATATGTAGCAAAAAAAAAAAAAATGGGACAGAGAAGGCAATGCCCTCTAGTTGCAATTTAGGACTAACTTGAATGTCTGGATCCTTGCACCCTGAATCTGATACCTCTAGGTTATTTGAGTCAGGCAACTAAATCCAGCAAGTCAAAGATCAATTTTAAAAAGGCCCCATTACACAAAGGGTAAAATAACTCCACAGTCCTAGTTGAGTCATGATAAGGTAAAGGTAAAGGTTCCCCTCGCACATATGTGCTAGTTGTTCCTGACTCTAGGGGGCGGTGTTCATCTCCGTTTCAAAGCCGAAGAGCCAGCGCCGTCTGAAGATGTCTCCGTGGTCATGTGGCCGGCATGACTAAATGCCAAAGGGGCATGAAACATTGTTACCTTTCCACCAAAGGTGATCCCTGTTTTTCTACTTGCATTTTTGACATGCTTTCGAACTGCTAGGTTGGCAGATGCTGGGACAAGTAACGGGAGCTCACCCCGTTATGTGGCACTAGGGATTCGAACTGCTGAACTGCCGACCTTTCGATCGACAAGCTCAGCGTCTTAGCCACTGAGCCATCGTGTCTCCTTGAGTCATGATGGGACCCTCTAAATGCACTCCATTGTCCTGTTAACCTGCCTATTATTTTTTTTCAAATTATAGAGGTTGGTGGAAAATCTGGGTGAAAGTGCTCTTATTTTGGAATGCAGTTAATCTGCTGCGAACTCCTTAACTGTAGGTAACCAAGAGACTTTGGAAAGAGTGCAGAGAAGAACAACTAAGATGATTAAAGGCCTGGAGACTAAAACATACAAAGAACGATTGCAGAAATTGGGTATGGCTATTCTAGAGAAACGTGAGCTTAAATGGTCTCGGGGGGGGATGGTAGAGGACAGGAAGGCCTGGAGGAAAGTTGTCCATGGAGTTGCAATGGGTCACACATGACTTCGCATCTAACAACAACAACATTCTGAAGGAAAAAAAGGACTGGGGTAACATGATAGCAGTATTCCTGCTAAAAGTAGCAGAAACATTTCACCGTGTGAGTAACCCTTTTCAAAAGCTACAAGTGCAGATTAGCCGAAACCGGGCTCAAAAACAGTAACTTTGAGAGGGACTTTGGAGTCCTAGCGTACGATCACTTAAACACGAGCCAGCTGTGTGCAGCAGCAGCGAAAAAAACGAATACAATCCTTGGTTGTAAAAACAGAGGCATAGAACCTCTTCACATAGAATCATATGAAAGATTAGTAGCGCTTTATAAAGCCTTAGTAAGGCCACACCTAGAATGCTCCATCCAGTTTTGGTCACTACATTACAAAAAAGATGTCAAGATTTTGGGAAAAGTGCAAAGAAGAGCAACTAAGATGATTAAAGGCTTGAAGACAAAAACGTATGAAGAATAGTTGCAAGAATTTGGGTTTGGCTAATCTAGAGAAAAGGAGGACTAGGGGTGACATGATAGCAGTCTTCCAGTATTTGAGGGGCTGCCCGAAAGAAGAGGGGGTCAACTTATTCTCCAAAGCACCAGAAGGCAGGACAAGAAACAAGGGATGGAAACTAATCAAGGAGAGAAGCAACTTGAAATTAAGGAGAAACTTCCTAATAATGAAAACAATTAACCAGTGGAACGACTTGCCTCCAGAATTTGTGAGTGCTCCATTTCTTTTTTTTTTTTATTATTTGCATTTATATCGCGCCCTTCTCCGAAGACTCAGGGCGGCTTACACTATGTCAAGCAATAGTCTTCATCCATTTGTATATTATATACAAAGTCAACTTATTGCCCCCAACAATCTGGGTCCTCATTTTACCTACCTTATAAAGGATGGAAGGCTGAGTCAACCTTGGGCCTGGTGGGACTTGAACCTGCAGTAATTGCAAGCAGCTGCTGTTAATAACAGACTGTCTTAGCAGTCTGAGCCACCAGAGGCCCATCACTGAAGACTTATACAAAGAGACTGGACTGCCACTTGTCTGAAATGATATAGGGTCTCCTGCTTGAGCAGGGGGCTGGACTAGAAAACCTCCAAGGTTCCTCCCAGCTCTATTCTGAATTTGAATTTAAGAAGGGGAACTGACTGATTGAGCAGCTGCCTAGGTTAAATCCGGGATGGTTGACATTATCAAGAAATCTCAAGCTTTTTCTAATTCAGGAGAACCTGAACTTTGAATCCACATTTATCCCAGAAAAGGTCGGTAACAAATGAGATTCAGGTTTGCAAGCCGCCCCAGAGCACGTAAAGGTCAGCAGACTTTGGAACAATTGCAATGCGCATCATGGAAAAAGAAGTCGTAAATTCTCCATCTGTGAAAGTGTCAGATGTCACTTTGTCAGAAGAAAATATTGACAAATCTAGTGCAAGTTCAGGGAAAAGCTGAGGAAAGGAAGATGATGAAGGGCTTGGCAGATGCATCAAGTTCAATAAACTTGGCCCGGAGACAAGAGGACCCAGTGGGGAATGGAGAACAGGAGAGACATATTTCAAAAGAGGGTCACGAAGGGAAAATGCAGAAGGCATGGTGAAAAACAGCTCAGAGGGACACCAGAAGAATGAAGGGAAATGGTCTGGAGAACAGATTAACAGAGATGAAAGGGACCTTATAGGTCATCTAGTCCAACCCCCTGCACAAACAGGAGACCCTACACCATTTCTGAAAAATGGCAGTCCAATCTTTTCTTGAAAGCCTCCAGTGATGAAGCTCCCACAACTTCCAAAGGCAACTTCTGTTCCATCGGTTGATTGTTCTCACTCAGAAAATTTCTCCTCATTTCTAGGTTAACTCTCTCCTTGATCAGTTTCCATTCCTTATTCCTTGTCTGGCCTTCAGGGGCTTTGGAAAACAGCTTGACCCTCTCCTCTCTGGGGCAGCTCCTCAAGAATTGGAAGATGGCTATCATGTCTTCCCTGGTCCTTCTCTTCACTAGATTAGCCATGCCCAGTTCCTGCAACCGTTCTTCATATGTTTTAGCCTCCAGTCCCCTCATCATCCTGGTTGCTCTTCTCTGCACTTTTTCTAGAGTCTCAACCTCTTTTTTATACTGTGGTGACCAAAACTCAATGCAGAACTCTAGGTGTGGTCTTACTAAGGCTTTATAGAATGGAATTAGTACCTTACTTGATCTTGATTGTATCCCTCTGTTAATGCAGTTTATGATTGCAATTGCTTTTTTGACTGCCACTGCACACTGCTGGCTCATATTTAGCTGGTTGTCCACTAAGACTCCAAGTTCCCTCTCATAGTTACTGGTATTAAGCCTGGTTTCACCCAGGGTTTTTTTTCATGCATTGACTTACTTTCCTTGTTCCCTATCTCTGATGATGGTTACCTAGTTGGGTTATTAAATGTTTGCAAGAAAGCTACCAAGTTCAAGAGAGCACCAAGGACCCCACTCCTCCTCCTCTCAAAACCTACCCCCTTCTAGCACTGATGATGTTACCTACTTAAGTAATGAAATATCTGCAAGAAAACTACTAAGCTCAGAGATCACTAAGGACCCCATGACCCTCTCTCTCCTCCTCCTCTTCCTCCACCTCCTCCCAATCCTCACTCCCTTCTAGCAGTGACGATGTTACCTACTTAGGTAATGAAATATCTGCAAGAAAACCACTAAGCTCAGAGATTATCAAGGACCCCCACAATAATCCTCCTCTTCCTCCTCCTCTTCCTCTTCCTCATGCTCCAACTACTACTACTCCCAATCCCCACTCCCTTCTACCACTGATGATGTTCCTTAGTTGGGTCATGAAACATCTGCAAGAAAACCAACAAGTTCAGAGAACACCAAGGACCACACAATCCTCCTTCCCTCCTTTCCGCAAACCCCGCTCCCTGATGATGTTCCCTAATAGGGTCATGAAAAATCTGCAAGTACACAAACAACCTCACAGAGCATAAAGGACCACACAGTCCTCTTCATCTCTGCAAACCCCACTCCTTCCTAACACTGTTGATCTTCCCTAGTTGGGTCATGAAACATCTGAAAGAAAGCAACCAAGCTCAGAGAACACCAAGGACCACACAGTCCTCCTCCTCCTCCTTTCCTCCTTCTCCCAATCCCCCCTCCCGTCTAGCACTGATAATGTTATCTAGTTGGGTAACGAAATATCTGCAAGATAACCACCAAGCTCAGAGAAGACCAAGAACCCCACAATTCAACCCTGAACTACAAATATTCTAATTTGTAATTTGTGGGTGTTCTCTGGGGGCCACAGTCAAGGTTTCCAGGAGCCCTATGCAGCCCTAAACTCTGCGGTTTTATATCTATTTACAAAGCTGTGGCCTCCTAAACAAATCACAATTGCCTGAGTTTGTACAACCATTAAGTTTCAGTGACGGAACTTAGATTACATGCTTAGACCAAGAGGCCAGGCGAATGGTTTAGCTTTTGAACCGTGTCCCAGAAACCAAGCGTTTCATGAATCGCAATCTCAATCTGATTTTATGCAAAAGGTGAGCCCATAGAAAGTGCAGGACAGGAGATCTTTGGGGGGATAACAACAGTTGCGTTCACACAATATGATAAGCCAAGCCGATGGAAAAAACACGAGGTTGCCTTTTGCTCCACATTTAAAGCTTGCTAAGTTTTATCTTTTCCTTCTATCTTCAGTGACCAGACCAGCAATCTGTTCTTTCTTCCCTTTTATCTCTTAAAATATTTTGTGGCAGTTCAATCTTTATTGTGCTTGGTTTCTTTCTTCTTCTTCTTTTCTTTTTCTCCCCTCCTCGCAGGGTACATCATGTGTCCAATCAACAATCGAGGTTCTTGCAATCTGATCCAAGGAATAATTTATTTGCTTTTAGACCGCATCAGGATTGTGCAGACAGCACATACTGATCCCTGGAGCATCAAAAAGGCCATTCCGGTCTAAAATTATGGTGGTCTGTAGTAACTCCAAACCCCCAAATCTGTCTCACTGAAACCTTTCTTAAATAAACATATTTTTCCTCCCCCTTTCCTTCTCAAATGAGCTCATTGCAAAGGCTTGTGGGTGGAGGGGGCATGGGGGTTATTTGAAAAACAGGCTAGAGATCGTATTCCGATCCTTTCCTTGGCGTTTGGACCCACCAAATTTGCAAAAGGGTGCGCAACTCACATACGAAGCTAGACGTTAGCTTCATAGGACCCGTAAGGGTTCTTAATAATAATAATCAGTAATAACAATCAGTAATAACAAACCTTGGTTTACACCTAAACTTAAGCAGCTACGACATTCCAAAGAGGAAGCCTACAGAAAAGGTGATAAAATGCTGTACAATCAGGCCAGAAATGCACTAACAAGGGAGATAAGAGCAGCAAAAAGAAGCTACTCTGAAAAGCTAAAGAATCAATTTTCAGCAAATGAACCAGCAAACATGTGGAAAACTCTTAAAAATATCACCGGCTATGGCAAACCTCCTTCCCAGGCTGAAGGTAATCAACAACTGGCAGATGACCTGAATGAGTTTTACTGCAGGTTTGAAAGGAAACTACAGCCACCTATCTCCATAACCCCCATCTCAGACACACCAACAACAGCCAAGCCTCCTACAACTGACCCCATTTCATTGGGTTCACAACCCCTAGTGATCACAGAAAAGGAAGTGCAGGACCTATTTCACAGACAAAAGCCAGGAAAAGCTCCAGGCCCAGACAAGATAACTCCTTCTTGCTTAAAAGTCTGTGCTGACCAATTGGCCCCATCTTCACCCATATTTTCAATAAATCACTAGAGATGTGCTATGTTCCTTCTTGCTTCAAACGCTCTACCATCATCCCAGTGCCGAAGAAGCCCACCATCAAGGAACTGAATGACTACAGACCAGTTGCTCTAACATCTGTAGTCATGAAAACCTTTGAAAGGCTAGTGCTTTCCTACCTGAAAACCATCACGAATCCGCTCTTAGACCCCTTGCAATTTGCATACCGAGCAAATAGATCAACAGATGATGCTGTTAATATGGCTCTGCACTACATCCTACAACATCTTGAGTCTCCAAAGACCTATGCAAGGGTCCTTTTTGTAGACTTTAGTTCAGCATTCAATACCATCATTCCAGACATTCTTCTAACTAAGCTAAACCAGCTACAGGTACCGGAACAGACTTGTAAGTGGATCACAAGCTTCCTAACAAACAGGAAGCAGCAGGTGAAGCTAAGCAAGATCACATCAAATACCTGTACAATTAGCACAGGGGCCCCCCAAGGCTGTGTGCTCTCCCCACTTCTCTTCTCTCTGTATACCAATGACTGCATCTCCAATGATCCATCTGTTAAGCTACTGAAGTTCGCAGATGACACAACAGTGATTGGTCTCATTGGTGACAATGACGAATCCGCATATAGACGAGAGGTCGAGCGACTAGCCTTGTGGTGCAACCAAAACAATCTGGAACTGAACACACTCAAAACCGTAGAAATGGTGGTAGACTTTAGGAAAAACCCTTCCATACTTCCACCTCTCACAATACTTGACAACACAGTATCAACAGTAGAAACCTTCAAATTTCTGGGTTCTATCATATCGCAAGATCTCAAATGGACAGCTAACATCAAAACATCATTAAAAAGGACAACAAAGAATGTTCTTTCTGCGCCAACTCAGTAGCTCAAACTGCCCAAGGAGCTGCTGATCCAATTCTACAGAGGAATTATTGAGTCTGTCATTTGCACCTCTATAACTGTCTGGTTCGGTTCTGCAACCCAACAAGAAAACACAGACTTCAGAGGATAATTAGAACTGCAGAAAAATAATTGCTACCAACTTGCCTTCCATTGAGGACCTGTATACTGCACAAATCAAGAAGAGGGCCGTGAAAATATTTGCAGATCCCTCGCATCCTGGACATAAACTGTTTCAACTCCTACCTCAAAACGACGCTATAGAGCACTGCACACCAGAACAACTAGACACAAGAACAGTTTTTTCCCAAAGGCCATCACTCTGCTAAACAAATAATTCCCTCAACACTGTCAGACTATTTACTGAATCTGCACTACTATTAATCGTTTCATAGTTCCCATCACCAATCTCTTTCCACTTATGACTGTATGACTATAACTTGTTGCTGGCAATCCTTATGATTTATATTGATATATTGATCATCAATTGTGTTGTAAATGTTGTACCTTGATGAACGTATCTTTTCTTTTATGTACACTGAGAGCATATGCACCAAGACAAATTCCTTGTGTGTCCAATCACACTTGGCCAATAAAAATTCTATTCTATTCTATTCTATTCTAAATGCAGAGAGAGTCGAAAAAAAATCAAGATTAGGTCATCAAAGTCCAAACCTTCCTACAAATGATGCAATATTATTGTGATTGTATACATTGGCATAGATAGGCAGTCCTCCACTTATAACGGTTTGTTTAGTGACCGTTCAAAGTTGCCGTTCAAAAACTGACTTAGGACCATTTTGGACATGACTGCCGCAGCATCACCCCCATGGTTGCGTGATCAAAATTCAGGCACTTGGCAACTGACTCGTATTTATGACCGTTGCCGTGTCCCAAGGGTCATGTGATCTCCTTAGGTGACCTTCTGAAAAGCAAAGTCAATGTGGGAAGCTGGACTCACTTAACAACCGGGTTACTAACTTAATAACGCCAGCGATTCACTTAATGACTGTGGCAAGAAAGGTTGTAAAATAGGGCAGAACTCACTTGACAACTGTCTCACTTAGCAACAGAAAATTTTGGCTCAGTTGTGGTTGTAAGTTAAGGGCTACCTGTTTATATATTCAATGAGTCTCCTTGCAGAGATGTGGGTGGCAGATAAATTTAAGAGAGGGAGAGATTAGATAGATAGATAGATAGATAGATAGATAGATAGAGAGAGAGAGAGAGAGAGAGAGAGAGAGAGAGAGAGATGGATGGATGGGTGGATAGATGAGAGAGAGATGAGAGAAAAGATAGATAGATAGATAGATAGATAGATAGATAGATAGATAGATGATAGATAGATAGATGATAGATAGATAGATGATAGATAGATAGATAGATAGATGGATGGATGGGTGGATAGATGAGAGAGAGATGAGAGAAAAGATAGATAGATAGATGATAGATAGATGATAGATAGATAGATAGATAGATAGATGGATGGATGGGTGGATAGATGAGAGAGAGATGAGAGAAAAGATAGATAGATAGATAAATAGATAGATAGATAGATAGATGATAGATAGATAGATAGATAGATGATAGATAGATAGATAGATAGATGGATGGATGGGTGGATAGATAAGAGAGAGATGAGAGAAAAGATAGATAGATAGATAGATAGATAGATAGATAGATAGATAGATAGATAGATAGAGAAAGAGAGAGAGAGACAGATAGATGGATGGATGGGTGGATAGATGAGAGAGAGATGAGAGAAAAGATAGATAGATAGATAG
>NC_080553.1:0-87500 GCF_028640845.1 Ahaetulla prasina | reverse complement strand
CATTTCAGCACATTCCATTATTTTCTTAATAACTTCGTCTTGCGTTGGTATTTTCTCATTTTTCCAATTTTTAGCAAACACAATTCTAGCCACTGTTGCTACATTCACATCAAATATCTCAATTCTCTATTATATGTTTCAGGTATAATTCCCAATAATAAAACCTCTGATTTAAAGTCTATGTGCTTTTTTATCATTTTTTCCAACCATGTGTGGGTTTTACTCCAGTATCTTTTAGCTTCTACACATGTCCACCACATATGGTAATATGAGCCCAGTGTCTGATAGCATTTCCAACATTTTTCAGATTTATTCTTGAACATTCTGGCTATTCTCGTGGGTAGAGGCCACCTGTAAAACATCTTATACAAATTCTCTTTATATGCAGTTGACATTGTCATTTTGTAATTTTGTCACCACAATTTTTGCCATTTCTCTAAATCCATGTCCAAAATTTTTCCCCTAAGCAATCATTGTCAGGCCCAGCTGCTTCAGACCTCAGCTGCTCCTGGACCTCACCCACTCCCAGACCTCATGTGCATGCCTTAGCCAATCAGGCCCAGCTGCTTCCAGACCTCAGCTGCTGCTCCTGGGCCTCACCCACTCCCAGACCTCATGTGCATGCCTTAGCCAATCAGGCCCAGCTGCTTCCAGACCTCATGCTTGCATGCCTTAGCCAATCGGGCCCAGCTGCTTCAGACCTCAGCTGCTGCTGGACCTCACTGCTCCCAGACCTCATGTGCATGCCTTAGCCAATCAGGCCCAGCTGCTTCAGACCTCAGCTGCTTCCAGACCTCATGTGCTTGCATGCCTTAGCCAATCAGGCCCAGCTGCTTCAGACCTCAGCTGCTCCTGGACCTCACCCACTCCCAGACCTCATGCTTGCATGCCTTAGCCAATCGGGCCCAGCTGCTTCTGGACCTCACTGCTCCCAGACCTCATGTGCATGCCTTAGCCAATCAGGCCCAGCTGCTTCCAGACCTCATGCTTGCATGCCTTAGCCAATCAGGCCCAGCTGCTTCAGACCTCAGCTGCTGCTGGACCTCACCACTGCTCCCAGACCTCATGCTTGCATGCCTTAGCCAATCAGGCCCAGCTGCTTCCAGACCTCATGTGCTTGCATGCCTTAGCCAATCAGGCCCAGCTGCTTCAGACCTCAGCTGCTGCTCCTGGACCTCACTGCTCCCAGACCTCATGTGCATGCCTTAGCCAATCAGGCCCAGCTGCTTCAGACCTCAGCTGCTCCTGGACCTCACTGCTCCCAGACCTCATGTGCTTGCATGCCTTAGCCAATCAGGCCCAGCTGCTTCCAGACCTCATGCTTGCATGCCTTAGCCAATCAGGCCCAGCTGCTTCAGACCTCAGCTGCTGCTGGACCTCACCACTGCTCCCAGACCTCATGTGCTTGCATGCCTTAGCCAATCAGGCCCAGCTGCTTCCAGACCTCAGCTGCTGCTGGACCTCACCCACTCCCAGACCTCAGCTGCTCCTGGACCTCACTGCTCCCAGACCTCATGTGCTTTCATGCCTTAGCCAATCAGGCCCAGCTGCTTCCAGACCTCAGCTGCTCCTGGACCTCACTGCTCCCAGACTCATGTGCTTGCATGCCTTAGCCAATCAGGCCCAGCTGCTTCCAGACCTCAGCTGCTGCTCCTGGGCCTCACCCACTCCCAGACCTCAGCTGCTGCTCCTGGACTCACCCACTGCTCCCAGACCTCATGTGCATGCCTTAGCCAATCAGGCCCAGCTGCTTCCAGACCTCATGCTTGCATGCCTTAGCCAATCAGGCCCAGCTGCTTCAGACCTCAGCTGCTCCTGGACCTCACCACTGCTCCCAGACCTCATGCTTGCATGCCTTAGCCAATCAGGCCCAGCTGCTTCAGACCTCAGCTGCTCCTGGACCTCACCACTGCTCCCAGACCTCATGTGCATGCCTTAGCCAATCGGGCCCAGCTGCTTCCAGATTTCATGTGTTTGCATGCCTTAGCCAATCGGCCCCAGCTGCTTCCCGGCCTCCGCTGCTCCTGGACCTCACTGCTCCCAGACTCATGTGCTTTTTATCATTTTTCCAATTTAACCTCTAATAAATATCCATATAATTTTTTAATTACATTTTCATCAGTATCTATTAAAATTTTATCTAAATTTGTCCAATTATTATAAAAACCTTCTGTCTTAAAATCTTTATCATATCTAGGATATATTTGCAAATAAGAAAATACAATACAAGTAGGAGATCAGTCCAGTCTCTTCTTGAAAGCTTCCAGGGATGAAGCTCCCACAACTTCCGAAAGCAACTTCTGTTCCATGGGTTGATAGTTCTCCCTGTCAGGAATTTTCTCTATTTCCAGCTTGAATCTCTCCTTGCTCAGTTTCCATCCATTGTTCCTTGTCTGGAATATGAGGAGGATCCAGAGAAGAAAAGAAAGGGGGGTTCGAATACTTTCCTTACTCAGCCCCTCGCCCCTTATTTCTAGATTGGCGCCCTGTTTCCCAAGGTTTCATCAGATTGTGAAAAGAAAGCTTGCTCGTTTGTTAAGGCGGGAATTGTTGGAATTTCTCATATCAAATGACCTAAATGCCAAAGCCCACTGCAACTACATAGCAAAAAAGGCTCTAAAAGTAGTAAACCTAATTTTACGCAGCTTCTTTTCCAAAAACTCTACACTACTAACTAGAGCATACAAAACATTTGCCAGACCTATTCTTGAATACAGCTCATCAGTCTGGAACCAAATCTCTGACATAAATACAATGTCCAGAAATATTTTACTAAAGAGTTCTTCTTAAAACAACAAAATACCTTATACCACCAGGCTTGAAATCCTGGGATTAGAAAACTTACAACCTGAGACTTGACATGACCTGTGTTTAACACACAAAATCATCTATTGCAATATCCTTCCTGTAAATGACTACTTCAGCTAATTGCAATATTACAAGAGCAAAAATAGATTCAAGCTTAATGTCAACAACTTCAAACTTGCTTGCATGCCTTAGCCAATCAGGCCCAGCTGCTTCAGACCTCAGCTGCTTCCAGACCTCATGTGCTTGCATGCCTTAGCCAATCAGGCCCAGCTGCTTCAGACCTCAGCTGCTTCCAGACCTCATGTGCATGCCTTAGCCAATCAGGCCCAGCTGCTTCAGACCTCAGCTGCTTCCAGACCTCAGCTGCTTCCAGACCTCATGTGCTTGCATGCCTTAGCCAATCAGGCCCAGCTGCTTCCAGACCTCATGTGCATGCCTTAGCCAATCAGGCCCAGCTGCTTCCAGACCTCAGCTGCTTCCAGACCTCAGCTGCTGCTCCTGGACCTCACCCACTCCCAGACCTCAGCTGCTGCTCCTGGGCCTCACCACTGCTCCCAGACCTCATGTGCATGCCTTAGCCAATCGGGCCCAGCTGCTTCAGACCTCAGCTGCTCCTGGACCTCACCCTGCTCCCAGACCTCAGCTGCTCCTGGACTCACCCACTGCTCCCAGACTCATGTGCTTGCATGCCTTAGCCAATCAGGCCCAGCTGCTTCCAGACCTCATGTGCATGCCTTAGCCAATCAGGCCCAGCTGCTTCCAGACCTCATGCTTGCATGCCTTAGCCAATCAGGCCCAGCTGCTTCAGACCTCAGCTGCTTCCAGACCTCAGCTGCTCCTGGACCTCACTGCTCCCAGACCTCAGCTGCTTCCAGACCTCAGCTGCTGCTCCTGGACCTCACTGCTCCCAGACTCATGTGCTTGCATGCCTTAGCCAATCGGGCCCAGCTGCTTCAGACCTCAGCTGCTCCTGGACCTCACCCACTCCCAGACCTCATGTGCATGCCTTAGCCAATCAGGCCCAGCTGCTCCCAGACCTCATGTGCTTGCATGCCTTAGCCAATCAGGCCCAACTGCTTTCGGACCTCAGCTGCTCCCAGACCTCATGTGCTTTCATGGCTTAGCCAATCGGGCCCAGCTGCTTCAGACCTCAGCTGCTTCCAGACCTCAGCTGCTTCCAGACCTCAGCTGCTTCCAGACCTCATGCTTGCATGCCTTAGCCAATCAGGCCCAGCTGCTTCCAGACCTCATGTGCATGCCTTAGCCAATCAGGCCCAGCTGCTTCCAGACCTCATGTGCATGCCTTAGCCAATCAGGCCCAGCTGCTTCCAGACCTCATGTGCATGCCTTAGCCAATCAGGCCCAGCTGCTTCCAGACCTCATGTGCATGCCTTAGCCAATCAGGCCCAGCTGCTTCCAGACCTCAGCTGCTTCCAGACCTCAGCTGCTGTTCCTGGGCCTCACCCACTCCCAGACCTCAGCTGCTTCCAGACCTCAGCTGCTCCTGGACCTCACTGCTCCCAGACCTCATGTGCATGCCTTAGCCAATCGGGCCCAGCTGCTTCCAGACCTCATGCTTGCATGCCTTAGCCAATCAGGCCCAGCTGCTTCAGACCTCAGCTGCTTCCAGACCTCATGTGCATGCCTTAGCCAATCAGGCCCAGCTGCTTCAGACCTCAGCTGCTTCCAGACCTCAGCTGCTTCCAGACCTCAGCTGCTCCTGGGCCTCACCCACTCCCAGACCTCAGCTGCTTCCAGACCTCAGCTGCTGCTCCTGGACCTCACTGCTCCCAGACCTCAGCTGCTTCCAGACCTCATGTGCATGCCTTAGCCAATCGGGCCCAGCTGCTTCCAGACCTCAGCTGCTCCTGGACCTCACTGCTCCCAGACCTCATGTGCATGCCTTAGCCAATCAGGCCCAGCTGCTTCCAGACCTCATGTGCATGCCTTAGCCAATCAGGCCCAGCTGCTTCCAGACCTCATGTGCTTGCATGCCTTAGCCAATCAGGCCCAGCTGCTTCCAGACCTCATGCTTGCATGCAAGCACATGAGGTCTGGGAGCAGTGGTGAGGTCCAGGAGCAGCAGCTGAGGTCTGGGAGCAGTGGTGAGGTCCAGGAGCAGCAGCTGAGGTCTGGGAGCAGTGGTGAGGTCCAGGAGCAGCAGCTGAGGTCTGGGAGCAGTGGTGAGGTCCAGGAGCAGCAGCTGAGGTCTGGGAGCAGTGGTGAGGTCCAGGAGCAGCAGCTGAGGTCTGGGAGCAGTGGTGAGGTCCAGGAGCAGCAGCTGAGGTCTGGGAGCAGTGGTGAGGTCCAGGAGCAGCAGCTGAGGTCTGGGAGCAGTGGTGAGGTCCAGGAGCAGCAGCTGAGGTCTGGGAGCAGTGGTGAGGTCCAGGAGCAGCAGCTGAGGTCTGGGAGCAGTGGTGAGGTCCAGGAGCAGCAGCTGAGGTCTGGGAGCAGTGGTGAGGTCCAGGAGCAGCAGCTGAGGTCTGGAAGCAGCTGCTTCCAGACCTCATGTGCATGCCTTAGCCAATCAGGCCCAGCTGCTTCAGACCTCAGCTGCTTCCAGACCTCAGCTGCTTCCAGACCTCAGCTGCTTCCAGACCTCAGCTGCTCCTGGGCCTCACCACTGCTCCCAGACCTCAGCTGCTGCTCCTGGACCTCACTGCTCCCAGACCTCATGCTTGCATGCCTTAGCCAATCAGGCCCAGCTGCTTCCAGACCTCATGCTTGCATGCCTTAGCCAATCAGGCCCAGCTGCTTCAGACCTCAGCTGCTCCTGGACCTCACTGCTCCCAGACCTCAGCTGCTCCTGGGCCTCACCACTGCTCCCAGACCTCATGTGCATGCCTTAGCCAATCGGGCCCAGCTGCTTCAGACCTCAGCTGCTTCCAGACCTCAGCTGCTGCTCCTGGGCCTCACCACTGCTCCCAGACCTCATGTGCATGCCTTAGCCAATCAGGCCCAGCTGCTTCAGACCTCAGCTGCTTCCAGACCTCAGCTGCTTCCAGACCTCAGCTGCTGCTCCTGGACCTCACTGCTCCCAGACCTCATGCTTGCATGCCTTAGCCAATCAGGCCCAGCTGCTTCCAGACCTCATGTGCATGCCTTAGCCAATCGGGCCCAGCTGCTTCCAGACCTCAGCTGCTTCCAGACCTCATGTGCATGCCTTAGCCAATCGGGCCCAGCTGCTTCAGACCTCAGCTGCTTCCAGACCTCATGTGCATGCCTTAGCCAATCGGGCCCAGCTGCTTCCAGACCTCATGTGCATGCCTTAGCCAATCGGGCCCAGCTGCTTCAGACCTCAGCTGCTTCCAGACCTCATGTGCATGCCTTAGCCAATCAGGCCCAGCTGCTTCAGACCTCAGCTGCTCCTGGACCTCACTGCTCCCAGACCTCAGCTGCTTCCAGACCTCAGCTGCTTCCAGACCTCAGCTGCTCCTGGGCCTCACCACTGCTCCCAGACCTCAGCTGCTGCTCCTGGACCTCACTGCTCCCAGACCTCATGCTTGCATGCCTTAGCCAATCGGGCCCAGCTGCTTCCAGACCTCATGCTTGCATGCCTTAGCCAATCAGGCCCAGCTGCTTCAGACCTCAGCTGCTGCTCCTGGACCTCACCACTGCTCCCAGACCTCATGTGCATGCCTTAGCCAATCAGGCCCAGCTGCTTCCAGACCTCAGCTGCTCCTGGGCCTCACCACTGCTCCCAGACCTCATGCTTGCATGCCTTAGCCAATCAGGCCCAGCTGCTTCCAGACCTCAGCTGCTCCTGGGCCTCACCACTGCTCCCAGACTTCATGTGCTTGCATGCCTTAGCCAATCGGGCCCAGCTGCTTCCATACCTCAGCTGCTTCTGCTAGACCTCAGTTGCTGCTCCTGGGCCTCACCCACTGCTCCCAGACCTCAGCTGCTCCTGGGCCTCACCACTGCTCCCAGACCTCAGCTGCTTCCAGACCTCAGCAGCCCCGCAGAGGCTCCGCTCACAGCTCCACGCCGTTCGCGCTCAGAGCCGCCGGATCTCCATCCCGCTCCGGGACTTGGCCGACCGGCCCTTGAAAGAGCTCCGCCGCCACAGGAGCCTCTTCCTTCCTTCCGCCTGTCCATCTTCTCCGCCTGGTTGTCCCGCTGGATCCCTTTGCCTCACCTGCGCTACGGAGCTCCGTCTTCCCGGGCCTGATGGAGGCTCTTCAGGGGGAGTTTGGGCTGGTGGTTGAGGTTTTGCTCTGCTGTGTAAGGGCTGCGTAAGAGGAGGACGTCACAAAGAGGCTCCAGGCGCTTTTGGGGCAGCTGATCAGGGAGGAAAACAGCCTGGAAGGGAAAGATGGGGGGGGCCGGCGGGGGGCGGAGAAATGACTACATGCCCAGAAGCTTCTCCTTGGTTTGAGCTCTGAAGGTTTGAGTCGGTCAGACTGAGACTTCTCCAGTTAAACCAGTGAAACCCAGTCAGTCTAATTCAACAATCAAGGCAAAATCGCACTTGGCCAATAAAAATTCAATTCAATTCTATTCTATTCTATTAAATAAAATAAAAATTGGGGGGAGGAAACGTCTATCTTGGACTTTGGAGGTGGGAGGGGCCAGAACCAGCGGCAGCACCAATGGGAATATTCCCTGTTTGAGCGTCATCGGTCTCCGGGCAGAGTCCTTTGGGGCTTCACCTGAAGGAGGAGGGAGTTCGTGGCAGAGAGAGAAGCAGAAAAAAAATAGAATAGAATAGAATTTATTGGCCAAGTGTGATTGGACACACAAGGAATTTGTCTTGGTGCATATGTTCTCAGTGTACATGAAAGAAAAGATACGTTCATCAAGGTACAACATTTACAACACAATTGATGGTCAATATATCAATATAAATCATAAGGATTGCCAGCAACAAGTTATAGTCATACAGTCATAAGTGGAAAGGGATTGGTGATGGGAACGATGAAACGATTAATAGGAGTGCAGATTCAGTAAATAGTCTGACAGTGTTGAGGGAATTATTTGTTTAGCAGAGTGATGGCCTTCGGGAAAAAACTGTTCTTGTGTCTAGTTGTTCTGGTGTGCAGTGCTCTATAGCGTCGTTTTGAGGGTAGGAGTTGAAACAGTTTAGGTCCTGGATGTGAGGGATCTGTAAATATTTTCACGGCCCTCTTCTTGATTCGTGCAGTATACAGGACCTCAATGGAAGGCAGGTTGGTAGCCATTGTTTTTTTTGCAGTTCTAATTATCCTCTGAAGTCTGTGTCTGTCTTGTTGGGTTGCAGAACCGAACCAGACAGTTATAGAGGTGCAAATGACAGACTCAATAATTCCTCTGTAGAACTGAATCAGCAGCTGCTTCAGACCTCAGCTGCTCCTGGACCTCACTGCTCCCAGACCTCATGTGCATGCCTTAGCCAATCAGGCCCAGCTGCTTCAGACCTCAGCTGCTTCCAGACCTCATGTGCTTGCATGCCTTAGCCAATCAGGCCCAGCTGCTTCAGACCTCAGCTGCTTCCAGACCTCATGTGCATGCCTTAGCCAATCAGGCCCAGCTGCTTCCAGACCTCATGTGCATGCCTTAGCCAATCGGGCCCAGCTGCTTCCAGACCTCAGCTGCTCCTGGACTCACCACTGCTCCCAGACCTCAGCTGCTTCCAGACCTCAGCTGCTTCCAGACCTCAGCTGCTTCCAGACCTCAGCTGCTCCTGGACCTCACTGCTCCCAGACCTCAGCTGCTTCCAGACCTCAGCTGCTCCTGGGCCTCACCACTGCTCCCAGACCTCAGCTGCTCCTGGACTCACCACTGCTCCCAGACCTCAGCTGCTTCCAGACCTCAGCTGCTGCTCCTGGACCTCACTGCTCCCAGACCTCAGCTGCTGCTCCTGGACTCACCCACTGCTCCCAGACCTCATGTGCATGCCTTAGCCAATCGGGCCCAGCTGCTTCCAGACCTCATGTGCTTGCATGCCTTAGCCAATCAGGCCCAGCTGCTTCAGACCTCAGCTGCTCCTGGACCTCACCCACTGCTTCCAGACCTCAGCTGCTTCCAGACCTCAGCTGCTCCTGGACCTCACCCACTGCTCCCAGACCTCAGCTGCTCCTGGACCTCACCCACTGCTCCCAGACCTCATGTGCATGCCTTAGCCAATCAGCTGCTTCCAGACCTCATGTGCATGCCTTAGCCAATCAGCTGCTTCCAGACCTCATGTGCATGCCTTAGCCAATCGGGCCCAGCTGCTTCAGACCTCAGCTGCTTCCAGACCTCAGCTGCTTCCAGACCTCAGCTGCTTCCAGACCTCATGCTTGCATGCCTTAGCCAATCAGCTGCTTCCAGACCTCATGCTTGCATGCCTTAGCCAATCAGGCCCAGCTGCTTCAGACCTCAGCTGCTTCCAGACCTCATGTGCTTGCATGCCTTAGCCAATCAGGCCCAGCTGCTTCCAGACCTCATGTGCATGCCTTAGCCAATCAGGCCCAGCTGCTTCCAGACCTCAGCTGCTTCCAGACCTCATGCTTGCATGCCTTAGCCAATCAGCTGCTTCCAGACCTCATGCTTGCATGCCTTAGCCAATCAGCTGCTTCCAGACCTCAGCTGCTTCCAGACCTCATGTGCATGCCTTAGCCAATCAGGCCCAGCTGCTTCAGACCTCAGCTGCTTCCAGACCTCAGCTGCTTCCAGACCTCATGTGCATGCCTTAGCCAATCAGGCCCAGCTGCTTCCAGACCTCATGTGCATGCCTTAGCCAATCAGGCCCAGCTGCTTCCAGACCTCATGTGCATGCCTTAGCCAATCAGGCCCAGCTGCTTCAGACCTCAGCTGCTGCTCCTGGACTCACCACTGCTCCCAGACCTCATGTGCTTGCATGCCTTAGCCAATCAGCTGCTTCCAGACCTCATGCTTGCATGCCTTAGCCAATCAGGCCCAGCTGCTTCCAGACCTCATGTGCATGCCTTAGCCAATCAGCTGCTTCCAGAC
The DNA here is from genome assembly GCF_028640845.1 of Ahaetulla prasina. NCBI lineage: Eukaryota > Metazoa > Chordata > Lepidosauria > Squamata > Colubridae > Ahaetulla > Ahaetulla prasina. The sequence goes on along the minus strand of NC_080553.1, from coordinate 77,759 downwards.
CTCAGCTGCTTCCAGACCTCATGCTTGCATGCCTTAGCCAATCAGGCCCAGCTGCTTCAGACCTCAGCTGCTTCCAGACCTCATGCTTGCATGCCTTAGCCAATCAGGCCCAGCTGCTTCCAGACCTCATGTGCTTGCATGCCTTAGCCAATCGGGCCCAGCTGCTTCAGACCTCAGCTGCTTCCAGACCTCAGCTGCTTCCAGACCTCAGCTGCTTCCAGACCTCATGCTTGCATGCCTTAGCCAATCAGGCCCAGCTGCTTCCAGACCTCAGCTGCTTCCAGACCTCATGCTTGCATGCCTTAGCCAATCAGGCCCAGCTGCTTCAGACCTCAGCTGCTTCCAGACCTCAGCTGCTTCCAGACCTCATGCTTGCATGCCTTAGCCAATCAGGCCCAGCTGCTTCCAGACCTCATGTGCTTGCATGCCTTAGCCAATCGGGCCCAGCTGCTTCAGACCTCAGCTGCTTCCAGACCTCATGTGCTTGCATGCCTTAGCCAATCAGGCCCAGCTGCTTCCAGACCTCATGCTTGCATGCCTTAGCCAATCAGGCCCAGCTGCTTCCAGACCTCATGTGCATGCCTTAGCCAATCAGCTGCTTCCAGACCTCAGCTGCTTCCAGACCTCATGCTTGCATGCCTTAGCCAATCAGGCCCAGCTGCTTCCAGACCTCATGTGCTTGCATGCCTTAGCCAATCAGCTGCTTCCAGACCTCATGTGCATGCCTTAGCCAATCAGGCCCAGCTGCTTCAGACCTCAGCTGCTTCCAGACCTCATGTGCATGCCTTAGCCAATCAGCTGCTTCCAGACCTCATGTGCATGCCTTAGCCAATCAGCTGCTTCCAGACCTCATGTGCATGCCTTAGCCAATCAGGCCCAGCTGCTTCCAGACCTCATGTGCATGCCTTAGCCAATCGGGCCCAGCTGCTTCAGACCTCAGCTGCTTCCAGACCTCAGCTGCTTCCAGACCTCAGCTGCTTCCAGACCTCATGCTTGCATGCCTTAGCCAATCAGGCCCAGCTGCTTCAGACCTCAGCTGCTTCCAGACCTCATGTGCATGCCTTAGCCAATCAGCTGCTTCCAGACCTCAGCTGCTTCCAGACCTCATGTGCATGCCTTAGCCAATCAGGCCCAGCTGCTTCCAGACCTCATGTGCATGCCTTAGCCAATCAGGCCCAGCTGCTTCCAGACCTCATGTGCTTGCATGCCTTAGCCAATCGGGCCCAGCTGCTTCAGACCTCAGCTGCTTCCAGACCTCATGTGCATGCCTTAGCCAATCGGGCCCAGCTGCTTCAGACCTCAGCTGCTTCCAGACCTCATGCTTGCATGCCTTAGCCAATCAGCTGCTTCCAGACCTCATGCTTGCATGCCTTAGCCAATCAGGCCCAGCTGCTTCAGACCTCAGCTGCTTCCAGACCTCATGTGCATGCCTTAGCCAATCAGCTGCTTCCAGACCTCATGTGCTTGCATGCCTTAGCCAATCAGCTGCTTCCAGACCTCATGTGCTTGCATGCCTTAGCCAATCAGCTGCTTCCAGACCTCATGTGCATGCCTTAGCCAATCAGGCCCAGCTGCTTCCAGACCTCATGCTTGCATGCCTTAGCCAATCGGGCCCAGCTGCTTCCAGACCTCATGCTTGCATGCCTTAGCCAATCAGCTGCTTCCAGACCTCATGCTTGCATGCCTTAGCCAATCAGCTGCTTCCAGACCTCATGTGCTTGCATGCCTTAGCCAATCAGCTGCTTCCAGACCTCAGCTGCTTCCAGACCTCATGTGCTTGCATGCCTTAGCCAATCAGCTGCTTCCAGACCTCATGCTTGCATGCCTTAGCCAATCAGGCCCAGCTGCTTCCAGACCTCATGCTTGCATGCCTTAGCCAATCGGGCCCAGCTGCTTCCAGACCTCATGTGCTTGCATGCCTTAGCCAATCGGGCCCAGCTGCTTCAGACCTCAGCTGCTTCCAGACCTCATGTGCTTGCATGCCTTAGCCAATCAGGCCCAGCTGCTTCCAGACCTCATGCTTGCATGCCTTAGCCAATCAGGCCCAGCTGCTTCCAGACCTCATGTGCATGCCTTAGCCAATCGGGCCCAGCTGCTTCAGACCTCAGCTGCTTCCAGACCTCAGCTGCTTCCAGACCTCATGTGCTTGCATGCCTTAGCCAATCAGGCCCAGCTGCTTCAGACCTCAGCTGCTGCTCCTGGACTCACCACTGCTCCCAGACCTCAGCTGCTTCCAGACCTCATGCTTGCATGCCTTAGCCAATCAGGCCCAGCTGCTTCCAGACCTCAGCTGCTCCTGGACTCACCACTGCTCCCAGACCTCATGCTTGCATGCCTTAGCCAATCGGGCCCAGCTGCTTCAGACCTCAGCTGCTTCCAGACCTCAGCTGCTCCTGGGCCTCACCCACTGCTCCCAGACCTCATGCTTGCATGCCTTAGCCAATCGGGCCCAGCTGCTTCCAGACCTCATGTGCATGCCTTAGCCAATCAGGCCCAGCTGCTTCAGACCTCAGCTGCTTCCAGACCTCAGCTGCTTCCAGACCTCAGCTGCTTCCAGACCTCATGTGCATGCCTTAGCCAATCAGGCCCAGCTGCTTCAGACCTCAGCTGCTCCTGGACTCACCACTGCTCCCAGACCTCAGCTGCTTCCAGACCTCATGCTTGCATGCCTTAGCCAATCGGGCCCAGCTGCTTCAGACCTCAGCTGCTTCCAGACCTCATGCTTGCATGCCTTAGCCAATCGGGCCCAGCTGCTTCAGACCTCAGCTGCTGCTCCTGGACCTCACCACTGCTCCCAGACCTCAGCTGCTTCCAGACCTCAGCTGCTGCTCCTGGACTCACCACTGCTCCCAGACCTCAGCTGCTTCCAGACCTCAGCTGCTTCCAGACCTCATGTGCATGCCTTAGCAAATCGGGCCCAGCTGCCTTCAGACCTCAGCTGCTGCTCCTGGGCCTCACCCCCTGCACCCAGACCTCATGTGCTTGCATCCCTTAGCCAATCAGGCCCAGCTGCTTCAGACCTCAGCTGCTTCCAGACCTCATGCTTGCATGCCTTAGCCAATCGGGCCCAGCTGCTTCCAGACCTCATGTGCTTGCATGCCTTAGCCAATCGGGCCCAGCTGCTTCCAGACCTCATGTGCATGCCTTAGCCAATCGGGCCCAGCTGCTTCCAGACCTCATGTGCTTGCATGCCTTAGCCAATCAGGCCCAGCTGCTTCAGACCTCAGCTGCTTCCAGACCTCATGCTTGCATGCCTTAGCCAATCGGGCCCAGCTGCTTCCAGACCTCATGTGCTTGCATGCCTTAGCCAATCGGGCCCAGCTGCTTCAGACCTCAGCTGCTTCCAGACCTCATGTGCATGCCTTAGCCAATCGGGCCCAGCTGCTTCCAGACCTCATGTGCATGCCTTAGCCAATCAGGCCCAGCTGCTTCAGACCTCAGCTGCTTCCAGACCTCATGCTTGCATGCCTTAGCCAATCAGGCCCAGCTGCTTCAGACCTCAGCTGCTTCCAGACCTCAGCTGCTTCCAGACCTCATGTGCTTGCATGCCTTAGCCAATCGGGCCCAGCTGCTTCCAGACCTCATGTGCATGCCTTAGCCAATCAGGCCCAGCTGCTTCCAGACCTCAGCTGCTTCCAGACCTCAGCTGCTTCCAGACCTCAGCTGCTTCCAGACCTCATGTGCTTGCATGCCTTAGCCAATCAGGCCCAGCTGCTTCCAGACCTCAGCTGCTCCTGGACTCACCACTGCTCCCAGACCTCAGCTGCTTCCAGACCTCAGCTGCTTCCAGACCTCAGCTGCTTCCAGACCTCATGTGCTTGCATGCCTTAGCCAATCGGGCCCAGCTGCTTCAGACCTCAGCTGCTTCCAGACCTCATGTGCTTGCATGCCTTAGCCAATCGGGCCCAGCTGCTTCAGACCTCAGCTGCTGCTCCTGGACTCACCACTGCTCCCAGACCTCAGCTGCTTCCAGACCTCAGCTGCTTCCAGACCTCAGCTGCTTCCAGACCTCATGTGCTTGCATGCCTTAGCCAATCAGGCCCAGCTGCTTCCAGACCTCAGCTGCTCCTGGACTCACCACTGCTCCCAGACCTCATGTGCATGCCTTAGCCAATCAGGCCCAGCTGCTTCAGACCTCAGCTGCTTCCAGACCTCAGCTGCTTCCAGACCTCAGCTGCTGCTCCTGGACTCACCACTGCTCCCAGACCTCATGTGCTTGCATGCCTTAGCCAATCAGGCCCAGCTGCTTCAGACCTCAGCTGCTTCCAGACCTCATGTGCATGCCTTAGCCAATCGGGCCCAGCTGCTTCAGACCTCAGCTGCTTCCAGACCTCATGTGCATGCCTTAGCCAATCGGGCCCAGCTGCTTCAGACCTCAGCTGCTTCCAGACCTCAGCTGCTCCTGGACTCACCACTGCTCCCAGACCTCATGCTTGCATGCCTTAGCCAATCAGGCCCAGCTGCTTCAGACCTCAGCTGCTTCCAGACCTCAGCTGCTTCCAGACCTCATGTGCTTGCATGCCTTAGCCAATCGGGCCCAGCTGCTTCAGACCTCAGCTGCTCCTGGACCTCACCCACTGCTCCCAGACCTCAGCTGCTTCCAGACCTCAGCTGCTGCTCCTGGACTCACCACTGCTCCCAGACCTCAGCTGCTGCTCCTGGGCCTCACCCACTGCTCCCAGACCTCATGCTTGCATGCCTTAGCCAATCGGGCCCAGCTGCTTCCAGACCTCATGTGCATGCCTTAGCCAATCGGGCCCAGCTGCTTCCAGACCTCAGCTGCTTCCAGACCTCATGTGCATGCCTTAGCCAATCGGGCCCAGCTGCTTCAGACCTCAGCTGCTGCTCCTGGACTCACCACTGCTCCCAGACCTCAGCTGCTTCCAGACCTCATGTGCATGCCTTAGCCAATCGGGCCCAGCTGCTTCAGACCTCAGCTGCTTCCAGACCTCAGCTGCTGCTCCTGGGCCTCACCCACTGCTCCCAGACCTCAGCTGCTTCAGACCTCAGCTGCTTCCAGACCTCAGCTGCTTCCAGACCTCAGCTGCTCCTGGGCCTCACCCACTGCTCCCAGACCTCATGTGCTTGCATGCCTTAGCCAATCGGGCCCAGCTGCTTCAGACCTCAGCTGCTTCCAGACCTCATGTGCATGCCTTAGCCAATCAGGCCCAGCTGCTTCCAGACCTCAGCTGCTCCTGGACCTCACCACTGCTCCCAGACCTCAGCTGCTCCTGGACTCACCACTGCTCCCAGACCTCAGCTGCTCCTGGACCTCACCCACTGCTCCCAGACCTCATGTGCATGCCTTAGCCAATCAGGCCCAGCTGCTTCCAGACCTCATGTGCTTGCATGCCTTAGCCAATCAGGCCCAGCTGCTTCAGACCTCAGCTGCTCCTGGACTCACCACTGCTCCCAGACCTCATGTGCATGCCTTAGCCAATCGGGCCCAGCTGCTTCAGACCTCAGCTGCTTCCAGACCTCAGCTGCTTCCAGACCTCAGCTGCTGCTCCTGGACTCACCACTGCTCCCAGACCTCATGTGCATGCCTTAGCCAATCGGGCCCAGCTGCTTCCAGACCTCAGCTGCTTCCAGACCTCAGCTGCTTCCAGACCTCATGTGCTTGCATGCCTTAGCCAATCAGGCCCAGCTGCTTCAGACCTCAGCTGCTTCCAGACCTCAGCTGCTGCTCCTGGACTCACCACTGCTCCCAGACCTCAGCTGCTTCCAGACCTCAGCTGCTTCCAGACCTCATGTGCTTGCATGCCTTAGCCAATCGGGCCCAGCTGCTTCAGACCTCAGCTGCTTCCAGACCTCAGCTGCTTCCAGACCTCATGTGCATGCCTTAGCCAATCAGGCCCAGCTGCTTCAGACCTCAGCTGCTTCCAGACCTCATGTGCATGCCTTAGCCAATCAGGCCCAGCTGCTTCCAGACCTCATGTGCATGCCTTAGCCAATCGGGCCCAGCTGCTTCAGACCTCAGCTGCTCCTGGACTCACCACTGCTCCCAGACCTCATGCTTGCATGCCTTAGCCAATCAGGCCCAGCTGCTTCCAGACCTCATGTGCATGCCTTAGCCAATCAGGCCCAGCTGCTTCCAGACCTCATGTGCTTGCCTGCCTTATCCAATAAAGGTCCAAGGTCAGGTATTTGGCGAAACCCGGGAAGCTTGCTCCAGAGTGTGGAGCCCCACAGAGAAGGACCTTCCCGCCGCGACATTGGAAGTTCAGATTGTTTTGGTTGCACCACAAGGCTAGTCGTTCGACCTCTCGTCTATATGTGGATTCATCATTGTCTCGAATGAGACCAATCACTGTTGTGTTATCTGCGAACTTCACTAGCTTAACAGATGGATCATTGGAGATGCAGTCATTGGTATACAGAGAGAAGAGAAGTGGGGAGAGCACACAGCCCTGGGGGATCCTTTCGGAATTGGGGGGATGCAGCTCAAGGGGGGCTTCATGGCAGCCCTAGATGGGACCCTCCACTTACTTTGCTCTCTTTACGAGTCTCAGCCAGGGATTCCCGCTTCCCCCCCTTAACCCCCCCTTGACATCCACAACAGGAAGTCTTAAACCCAAAACCAAGCTCGTGTGTGTGTGTGTGTGTGTGTTGAACTCCAGCAGGTTCTGACAGGTTCTGGAGAACCGGTAGCGGAAATTTTGAGCAGTTCGGAGAACGGGCAAATACCATCTCTGGCTGACCCCAGAGTGGGGTGGGAATGGAGATTTTGCAGTATCCTTCCCCTACCAGGCCCACAGAAGCAGTAGGGAAAACCCCTGGTGTGTGTCCATTCAGATGCTTCCAGCTCTAGAGGAGGAATGGGGGGGAGGGGGGGAGGAAGCGTTTATCTAGGACTTTTGAGATGGGTGGGGCCAGAACAAGGGGAAAGACCAATGGGAATTCTCCCTGCTTGAGCGTCATCGGTCTGGGAGCAGTGGGTGAGGTCCAGGAGCAGCAGCTGAGGTCTGGGAGCAGTGGGTGAGGTCCAGGAGCAGCAGCTGAGGTCTGGGAGCAGTGGGTGAGGTCCAGGAGCAGCTGAGTTCTGGGAGCAATGAGTGATGTCCAGGAGCAGGAGCTGTGGTCTGGAAGGAGCTGGGTCCGATTGGCTAAGGCATGCAAGCACATGAGGTCTGGGAGCAGTCGGTGAGACCCAGGAAGAGCAGTGGGTGAGGTCCAGGAGCAGCAGCTGAGGCCTGGAAGCAGCTCGGCCCAATTGGCTAAGGTAGGCAAGCACATGAGGTCTGGGAACAGTGGGTGAGGTCCAGGAGCAGCAGCTGAGGTCTGGAAGCAGCTGGGCCCATTCAGGGCTAGGCAGCCTTTCTGCGATCCCTTTGCGGAGGGAGGGAACCAGCAGGGAATCCCACTGCCTGAGCCAAAGTGATCCACGGGATCTGGAGACAATGAGACCTTCTCATTGCTATAGTCCTCACTGGAAATGAAATATCACATGTAAAGTTGCTTTTTAACGTGGCTCCTTCTCTTCAGTTTGTTTTCCATGACCTGTAAATCATTCGGGGTGATGGAGTTGCACCCCCTCCATTCTAACAGTCTCCTTCTTTTCTGATTGTTTATTTTTCGTTTATTCCTATATTGGGAGATATCTCTAATTTCCTGAATGATTTTGATTTCCATGGCTTCTCTCTTTTGTCCGATTTTGTGAAAGAGATTCAAAAAGGGGTCTGAAAAAAAGGTGAAAGGACTCTAGATTATTTTCCTCTCTTACTTCAATCCAATTCAATTGTATGCCCTGTGAAGAAGACTTGGATTCTTTTGTCATAATAATTCTTTGATAATTAATAAATCAAGTTCAAAAGTTATGGTCTTTGGAAAACAACATCATAACTGTAGATGCCTATTTGATGGTAATCCAGTAGAGCAAGTAACACCTTTCCTTACCTGGGTTAGTTTTCTCCCAGACTGAATTTTGGCTCCCTCATCATCAAAGGAGCTCAGTTAGAGAAAGGGCAGGAGTGAAAGTGGGGCTTAAATGAAAACCTCATAGCTCTCCAGCTTTCTCAGCTCCAATTATTAAAGTATCTGAGGCCCAGTTTCCCCCCCTGTTCTTAGATCAATCTGATGTTTGGGGCTTCAGAGAGAAACCGCCAGCAGAACCAACCCAATCACAGCCTCTGAGGAATATCTTGAGGTGGAAAAAGGACTCCAACTGCTGCCCTCAGAGCTAATTTGGGAATTTACACAATTTCTGCTTTGTCTAAAATCAGAAAATTTGGGTATTATTGGCATAATATTTAAAGCTAAAAAGAATCCTCCACAAAGAATCTGGGATATACAGTAGTAGCAAAAAGAGATGCAGCAATCCTCAAATATTATAATAGGCCCTTTATTGGAATAGCATACTTCTGTTGGCATTTCCACATGTTAATCTAATTGGGGTAAATTGTAGGGTGATACAGTAATATGATTTACATTTTTAATACTTTTTTAATTTGTTTGCTATTTTCCATTATTATGATACAATCTTGCTAATAATCTGCCTTTAATATTTTAAACTATGTCTAATTAGCAAACTATTCAAATACATTCATGAGAACCAGATTGGATTTATTAAAAGCAAATATTTTGCATTTGATCTGACCTCAGATATAAAACAGCTTTCTTCACTGCTTGTTCAGATCAGTTATGAACCTTCTTCAGAGCCTTTGAGTGATAAAAAGAAATTCCCCTTTTTCCACCGGATGCTCCCCAAACAAGGGTTCCAGACAGGGTCTCCTGCTTGAGTGAGGGGTTGGACTAGAAGACCTCCATGGTCCCTTGATTCAAAATAGATTCAAAAAATCTTCCCTCTGCAGATTGCTTTGTATATATCACCCCAAACTATGAAATATCAAGATTCCTTTAAACCGGTTAAATGAATTACATGAAATTACATTCCTGAATAAAAATCCAGAGGCTTTAGGTTTTCTATTTCACTTTGATTGTTAGATTGTCCATTGTGTTGAGGTCCAGTCTTAGTAAAATCCTGCAACATTTGGGGAGGAAGATGCAGCCCTGGAGGCCCAGATGGAGAAGACCTTCCCCAGATGACCTGCATTGGGCAACCAAAGGGCCCAAAAGCCCCTGGCACCCTTATTGCCTGGTTCAAAATTCAGGCCAATCCCCACCCCTCTATTCTATTCACAGGCAGTCCTTCACTTATGACCACAGAGGGGCCTGGAATTTCTGCCCTCAGTCGTTGCAGTCATGGAGTCGAAGCAGAGCCAATTTCTGAGAGTTTTTATGATATAATGGGCTTCAGTAGGCAAGAAACAGACCAGCATAGATACAACAGCATTGATTGACTTAAAACTGGAACTGAGGAACTGCAGGAAAATCCCTGTAATTGATACTCTGGGCCCACAGGGCCTCCACCAATCACAATCCTTGAAAAAGCCCCCCCCCAAATACAAATGTTCAAAGTTCCCCCCCAAAAGAGTTGGAGTTAAGAGTGAGGCTCATCTAAAGGTTCGATTCCCTTTAGCCGCCCTTAACTCAACTCTATGGACTCCATCCATCACAGAGAATCTACCTGGGAAGATCTTGGCCTCTTGGGCAAAAAGGCCAAATGGGATCTTTTGGCTCTCTGGATACACCTGGATTCCCCCCCCCCACTGGATCCTGTCTCAAAGAGGGTCCTGGGATTTGGGGCTCAGCTCCATTAGGCTATTAGAAATGAGGTCTGCATTTAAAAACCCAGGCAGAGAATTTCTCCCCTTTCTCTGCCCTTAAAAACCATCAAAGGAGACTTTGGCACCCAGAAAAAGAGGTCTGAACCTGAGCAGCAAAAACACAGGGAGCTGACAGAGGGATGTTGCCACAACAGCAGCAACAACAGCAACACACACAAAAAACACCCCAATATCTCAACACAAAGGGAATCGAACTGGGAGCTGACCAAGAGCTGCATCAGGGCGTCTTGCTCAGTCCTCTAGCTTAGCTGAGCTTCCATAGGAAGAGGCAGTCTACCCCAAAAGAGCCCGAAGGGGAGAAATAGGCAGCTTTGGGGCTTTGTCCGGAGTGTCCCAGAGGCCTTGGGCTGGCATTGGGGTGGGCAGAAAAGGTGGAGAAAAGATTCTCCATCCTTGGAATCTCCTTGGGATTCTACTGGCTGGATGATGTCATCGCTCCAGCTCAACTGCCAGTTAACTGCCAATCATCCGAGAGAAGATGGCTTTCATGAGGTGAGGAGTCTTCTGGGCTCTTCCCAATTTTACAGCCAAGTTCTCAGAGGGTTGGGAAATTTCAGGGGTGGGAACAGCCGTTTCTTCTCTTCTTAGGAAAGGGAAACTTTTCAGGGCAGTTTTATTTTTAATTCTTTATTGGCACAAAGAGCCTGGTTTGATTACTTCCCATATGATTAGGATCACAAAACATCTTTAACCAGGGGTGGGATTCAAAGTTTTTACTTCCAGTTCTGTGGGCGTGGCTTATTTGGGCGGGGGGTGACTTGGTGGTCATGTGACCGGGTGGGTTTGGCTAGCTGGTCATGTGACTGGGTGGGTGTGGCTATCTGCATAGGGACTACTCAGAAGGTCCTCGCACTTTTGACCGATCCTCGCACTTATGACTGTCCACACATTTATGCCCGTTGCAGCATTCTTAACAACCGTGCCACTCATTTCACAATTGCGGTGCTTCTCTTCACCACGGTGACAAGATAAGATGCAAAACAAAATGTGAGAAGAGTTGTAAGTGGGAGGACCGGTCAAAAGTGTGAGGACCGGTCAAAAATAACTTTTTCAGCCTTCTGAGTAGTCCCTATGCACATAGGGACTATGGAGAGGGCTGAAGAAAGTGATTTCTGACTGGTCCTCGCACTTATGGCCAGTCATCATTTATGCCCATTGCAGCATTCTTAACCACCAGGTCACTCATTTCACAACTGTGGTGCTTCCTGTGACTGGGTGGGCGTGTCCAGGTGGTCATGTGACTGGGTGGGCATGTCCAGGTGGTCATGTGTCCAGGTGGGTGTGGCCAACTGGACATCACTTCTTTGCCCTAATGACAGTTTGTTGCAACGGTCGTAAGTGTGAAAAACGATCCTAAGTCACTTTTTTCAGTGCCATTCTAACTTTGGTCACTAAATGAAGTGTTGTAAGTCAAGGATTACCTGTAGAAAAATACAAAAAGCTTCTTTGCTTGCAAAAAGCTGCCCTAAATACCAATCCTTAGATTAGAAATACCTGCAAGCTGGAGATACAAACCAGGCAGGGAGCCAGAGCACCAGGGGTGGGTTCCAATTTTTTTTACTTCCAGTTCTGTGGGCGTGGCTTGTTTGGTGGGCGTGGCTTGTCAGTCATGTGACTGTGTGGGCGTGGCTAGGTGGTCCCGATCCTAGTTCCCCCTGCGAGGATTCCCCCATCCGGACCTTTTGCAATCCCCCAAAGGGTCAAAGGAAAGCAGATTCCATGCAGCTCTGAACCCTTCAGGCAAACCAAATACAAGTGGTCCTCGCTTAATGGCCGGTTGCTTAGCAAGTGTTCTAATTTACATGTCTAGTTTAATGAAAAGAAGGACGAGGGGAGACATGATAGCAGTCTTCCAGTATCTCAGGGGCTGCCCCAAAGAAGAGGGAGTCAAGCTGTTCTCCAAAGCACCTGAGGGCAGGATAAGAAGAAATGGGGGGGAAATAAGGAAGAAGCATCTCAGAACGAAGGAGAAATTTCCTGACAGTGAGAACAATTAATCAGTGGAACAATTTGCCTGCAGAAGTTGTGAACTCTCCAAGACTGGAAGTTTTTAAGAAGAGGTTGGATAACCACTTGTCTGAAGTGGTGTCGGATTTTATGCTTTTAAAAAGTTAATAAAGTTTAGGGGAAAAAAACAAAGCTATAGTAGAAATAGATTTAGAATAGAATAGAATAACAGAGTTGGAAGGGACCTTGGAGGTCTTCTAGTCCAACCCCCTGCTTAGGCAGGAAATCCTACAAATTTCTCCTTAGTTCTAAGATGTTTCTTCATTACTTTCCACCCATTTCTTCTTATTTCCTCTCTCTCTTTCTCATCTCTCTTTCTCTCTCTCTCTTTCTCTCTTATTCTCTCTTTCTCTCATCTCTCTCTTTCTCTCTCATCTTTCTCTCTCTTTCTCTCTTTCTCTCTTATTCTCTTTTTCTTCATCTCTCTCTCTTTCTCATCTCTCTCTTTCTCCTCCTCTCTTTCTCTCTCATCTTTCTCCCTCTCTTTCTTTCTCCCCCCTCTCTTTCTCTCTTATTCTCTCTTTCTTATCTCTCTTTCTTCAACTCTCTCTCTCTTTCTTATCTCTCTCTTTCTCCTTCTCTCTTTCTCTCTTATTTGCTTTCTCATCTCTCTCTCTCTCTCTCTCATCTTTCTCCATCTCTCTCTCTCTCATCTTTCTCTCTCTTTCTCTCTTTCTCATCTCTCTCTCTTTCTCTCTCTCTCTCTCATCTTTCTCTCTCTCTCTTTCTCATCTCTCTTTCTCTCTCTCTCTTTCTCTCTCTCTTTCTCTCTCTTTCTCTCTTTCTCTCATCTCTCTCTTTCTCTCATCTTTCTCTCTCTTTCTCTTTCTCTCTCATCTCTCTTTCTCTCATCTTTCTCTCTTATTCTCTCTTTCTCATCTCTCTCTCTCTCTCTCTCTTTCTCTCTCTTTCTCTCTCATCTTTCTCTCTTTCTCTCTTATTCTCTCTTTCTCTCTCTTTCTCTCTCTCTCATCTTTCTCTCTTTCTCTCTCTCTCATCTTTCTCTCTCTCTTTCTCTCTTATTCTCTCTTTCTCTCATCTCTCTTTCTCTCTCTTTCTCTCATCTCTCTTTCTCTCATCTTTCTCTCTTATTCTCTCTTTCTCCATCTCTCTCTCTCTCATCATTCTCTTTATCTCCCCACTCTTTCTCTTGTGTGTGTGTGTGCACGTGCAAACATGCAAACGTGATAGACGACAAAGCCATCTACTTCTCCAGCACAGGAAAGGATTTGAGACTGTGTTGTTTCCTTTCCTTACATTCCTTTTTCTCTCTTCTAGAGCTTTTTTCCGCTGGTTCTCATGCTTTGGAGGCACAAGGAAGAAGGCGAGGGGTCCAGGAGCTGATGCTCCAACCTGCCAAGTGGAGGAAGGCACCGAGGCTCCCGAGAGAAAGTCGGTCACTTTGATCGTGGACGTGGAGCTCCGGAAAAGAGAGCGATGTGGTGAGTTGACATTTTGGATTGGGCTGGAAGATTGAGAGGAAAAGGGAAGGATTTCCTTTAGGAGTGGACACCTAAATGCAAAGCTATGCAGAACACACACCTGCATCTTTGCAGATTCCAGGTTGCCCAGAGGGACGGGTCAAGGCCAGGCCATTCCTCACCCACTAAGCCTCCCTCCTTCGGCAGCTTCTGGGTCTATGTTGGCCCCCCACAATGGGCTCTTCTCCTTCCAATTGGCTCTTTGGGGAACCTTGAAGATGGTTCGGTGGCACTTATTCACATCTTGGCGAGTGGGGAGGGAGAATATCAGAAGAGCAAGATTTGCCGAGGGCCTCGCTGTGAAGATGCCTCGTGGCCAGCTCTGTCAACCAGAAAAATCTTTCATCTGGGGCAGAGCTAAAACTTTGCTGAGCACCTGCCTCTCCTTCCCCAGATGTCCCCAGAACAGAGACCACTGGGAAGAAGAAGATCCTCTTCACCAAGATGGACATCAAAAGTGAAGAGAACGTACCACGTCAGGCTGCCTGCCGTAAACGGGACCGGCAGAAGAGCCTGAAATTGTGGGAAGAGGTCCAGGAGCAGCAGCTGCTTCCAGACCTCAGCTGCTTCCAGACCTCAGCTGCTTCCAGACCTCAGCTGCTTCCAGACCTCATGCTTGCATGCCTTAGCCAATCGGGCCCAGCTGCTTCAGACCTCAGCTGCTTCCAGACCTCAGCTGCTGTTCCTGGACCTCACCACTGCTCCCAGACTCATGTGCTTGCATGCCTTAGCCAATCAGGCCCAGCTGCTTCAGACCTCAGCTGCTTCCAGACCTCAGCTGCTTCCAGACCTCATGCTTGCATGCCTTAGCCAATCGGGCCCAGCTGCTTCAGACCTCAGCTGCTCCTGGGCCTCACCCACTGCTCCCAGACCTCAGCTGCTTCCAGACCTCAGCTGCTTCCAGACCTCAGCTGCTTCCAGACCTCAGCTGCTGTTCCTGGACCTCACCACTGCTCCCAGACCTCAGCTGCTTCCAGACCTCAGCTGCTGTTCCTGGACCTCACCACTGCTCCCAGACTCATGTGCTTGCATGCCTTAGCCAATCAGGCCCAGCTGCTTCCAGACCTCAGCTGCTCCTGGACCTCACCACTGCTCCCAGACCTCATGTGCTTGCATGCCTTAGCCAATCAGGCCCAGCTGCTTCAGACCTCAGCTGCTCCTGGACCTCACCACTGCTCCCAGACCTCATGCTTGCATGCCTTAGCCAATCAGGCCCAGCTGCTTCCAGACCTCATGCTTGCATGCCTTAGCCAATCGGGCCCAGCTGCTTCAGACCTCAGCTGCTCCTGGACTCTCCACCTGTGGCCTGTGCAAAGGGTCCTTATCCTGGGGCTAACTTCCCTTTACTGGCAGGAAGCTGGAGTAGAAGGGAAGGTCAAGGGGCTGGGAAATAGAGGCAGGTGGGCCGGAGCAGCCTGGCTGACTTTCCCTTCTCTCCCCTCTTGTTTCTTGCCAGGCTCTGATGGAGGACAACAATCTGAGCAGCTTCACGGCAGGACTGGCTGCTTTCCTGGCCATTTATGACATCAGGTCAGCCTTTCCTTTCCTTTGCCTGCTGTTCTCTGGGGGAAGATGAACCCCAGGGCTGTTCCCTAAGATGGGCACTCAGGTCTCTTCTCCCTTTGGCCCCCCAGCAAGGTTCCACCGGCCATGAGCCCAGAAGTGGAGTCCCGGCTGCTGGAGATGTCTCGGGTCGTGTGGTTGTCCTGCATGAAGATCGGGCAGGAGACGGTGTCAGAGGTACCAACGACCCAGCAACATTTCCGGGACTTCCTTCCTGGTATGGGAATGGCTGGGAAGAAGCTCCACACGTCATCATCATCTCTTTTCGTTTCAGGGGAGAAGAAGTTGCTGGGGAGGCCTTTGGCCTCATGCTCGAGGGCTCCTTCAGCAGTGTGCAACAACACCGCACATCATTTTCATTCTGAAGGTAAGGGCACCGGAGTCCCAGGAGCTTGAAGGAAAATCGGGCCAGCTGCTTCCAGACCTCATGCTTGCATGCCTTAGCCAATCAGGCCCAGCTGCTTCAGACCTCAGCTGCTGTTCCTGGACCTCACTGCTCCCAGACCTCATGTGCATGCCTTAGCCAATCGGGCCCAGCTGCTTCCAGACCTCAGCTGCTTCCAGACCTCAGCTGCTCCTGGCCTCACCCACTGCTCCCAGACTCATGTGCTTGCATGCCTTAGCCAATCGGGCCCAGCTGCTTCCAGACCTCATGCTTGCATGCCTTAGCCAATCGGGCCAGTGGAAACATTCCCTGAATCAGGCGTTAGAACTCCAGTGAAATGTTCCCATCTATGGGAATAATCTAAGGGGGGGGGTTGTTCTTGAGGACAGGCCTGAAGGCTCGTGGGAATTGGGCTTGTCCCAAGAGAGGTTTCCCTTCATGCAGGGAGCTCTTCACAAAGAGCTTTAACTGCAAGGCTCCATGGCCAGAACTGCAGAGGAGAGACCCAAAGGGTTTCTAGGGCCTTTTGCTTGAAAGGCCAACCCAAATCCAAAGAGCCTGGGATTTAAGGAGCTGGGAGTAACCGTAGAGGGAGAGGGTGACCTTCAAGGCCCAAATTCCACATGAGATTCCCAAGAATAGGACGTTCCAATCTAAAGGATCTTTTTTGCTCCAATTCCACAGCACTTCGAGGAACATGGCTGGGAATGTTTCTCGTACGCCTGGGACCAGCTTCTCTTCTGTGCAGCCCATCAAAGCACCATCAACGTATGTAGCAAACTGAGAATCGGACGGTGAACTTTGGGTCCCCCACTGTTTTTGGGACCCCCTCCTCCTTCAACCTCTTGCCGCTCATACTTGTATGGAGGATCCCCAGGGAAGACGGGAATGGCTCTGCAAGACACTTGGGCCACAGGACGATGGGCTTCTTTCTCTCTCTTGCAGCTCACCGAAGCCCAGCAAAACTTTCCACACTTTCCGGTGGGAATTGAGCTGCCCGAAGATCAAGACGGCTTCATCAATGAAGGTAACTTTCTTTTGAAACATTAAGGGGTGTGTGTGTGTGTGTGTGTGTGTGTGTGAAGCAGGGGTGAAATGCTCCAGGTTGGGACGGGATTGCCTGATCTGATAGCGCTGGCGGTGGATGGTTCGGAGAACCAATAGCAAAAATCCCTCCCCCCCCAATTCCAGCTGAGCCGAGCGATCATCAGAGGCTTTTTTTAAAAACTTCGGCATTTTTTCTTCTGCCGAAAAAAAGCTTTTAAAAGTAAAAAAAACACCTCTGATGATCGCGCGGCTCAGCTGGGTGCTAGCCAAAAATTGGGGGGAGGGGAGAGTCCATTTTTCCTCCCAGCAGGCTCCCTGAAGCCACCGTTGCTAAGTGAGTACTTGCAGCTCTTAAGTGAGTCACACAGTCGCTAAGTGAATCTGGATTCCCCAAATCTCAGTTGCAAAACAAGGCAGCTGTTCAGTGAGCTTTCACCCACTTTACGACCGGTCTTGCCACCGTTGTTAAGTGAGTAGTTGCAGCACTTAAGTGAGTCACATGGTGACCCTAGGATGCTGAGATCGTCATAAATGCGAGTCAGTTGCAATGCATCCAACTCTAAATTACGTGACCATTGGGATACTGCAATGGTCATGAGTGTGAAAAATGGTCAACAGTGGCATTGCAACTTTGAACAGTCACTATATGATACAGTCAAATGTTGAGGACTATCTGTACTGTTTTCCAATTTGACGGCAATCCTTGACTTACGACCGTCATGGCCAACCGTCACCGATGTCGTATGTCTGTACCTAAGATGGCGGGTGGTGGTGGGGAACAGCGGCCCAACTGCAGGATGAGGGGTGGGGTGGAGAGAGAGCAGAATAGCAGTTTATTTGTTTATTTTCTTCAACTGAAAAGGGGGATTCTTTTATCTCCCCTCTTTCAAAGTCCCCATTTCATCCCTATATCTTGATATCAAGATACGCAGATTGAGGCTCCTATGGAAGACTTTGAGCTCCATGCAATGATGGGAGCTGTTTGAAGACCCCAAAAAGGAAATTCCTTTGTAGCATCTTTTTTGTTAGTGTCTTGTGGTTATGGGATCCTGTTTTGTTCCTTTCTTGGCCAAAAAAAGAGATTACAAACTAATCTGGATTTGGACTCATAACCACATTATTTGGTTTAGGACCAGGGGATTCACTGAACAACTAATATAAAAATGACCTTAAAATTGACCAAAATCCTGGACTCCACTATTATCAATTTGAGGATGTCCCTTTTGTGGTTTCCAGCAATGTATGAAGCCAAAGTTTAAACTGCAACAGCTCTGGATCCTTCGGGTGTTCTGATTATTATTGATAGGCATGGGCTTCCCTTCCATTTGCCATCTTCCTTCCTTCCTTCCTTAGTCTCACCTCTTTTCCCCACGCAGGTGACATCACAGTAGAGGACCTATGACTTCCTCCTCCCACCACCGTTAGCCGAGGATGGATACACAAGGTTAGATTCTATCTCATTAGATTCTATTTCATTGATTAAAAATAATGTTTGTATTTGGTCTGTTCTAGTCTTCTGACGTTAAAATTCAGTAAATTGTGATATTTTTGCATTTAGTTCCATGGACCATCAGTCGTTTGAAGAACAGACATCTCTGCCACCAATCTCCACCTTCGACGTTCGAAGATGACACCCAGGCTACGCACGTTGTGGAGCAGATGCAAACTGTGGTCAGTTTCACTATCCTGCAGCAGGTTCTTGGTTAGGGTTGGGGTTGGACTAAGAGACACTTAAGTTGATGCCAATCTGGGTTTTTCCTCTTTCCGAGTATATTGTTGATGCTGCTTTTTTCCATGTGCTTTGTCTCTCTTAGACCCTGTAGCAGCTGGGCCCATTGGCTAAGGCATGCAAGCACATGAGGTCTGGGAGCAGTGGGTGAGGTCCAGGAGCAGCAGCTGAGGTCTGGAAGCAGCAGGCATGGTCCAGAAGAAGCAGATGACGTCAGAAAGCAGCTGATGAGGTCCGGGAGCAGCAGCTGAGGTCTGGGAGCAGTGGGTGAGGTCCAGGAGCAGCAGCTGAGGTCTGGAAGCAGCTGGGCCCATTGGCTAAGGCATGCAAGCACATGAGGTCTGGGAGCAGACCTCAGCTGCTCCTGGGCCTCACCACTGCTCCCAGACCTCATGCTTGCATGCAAGCACATGAGGTCTGGGAGCAGTGGGTGAGGTCCAGGAGCAGCAGCTGAGGTCTGGGAGCAGTGGGTGAGGTCCAGGAGCAGCAGCTGAGGTCTGGGAGCAGTGGGTGAGGTCCAGGAGCAGCAGCTGAGGTCTGGAAGCAGCTGGGCCCAATAAGTGATGGGAGTCATACTGGTGAGGTCCAGGAGCAGCAGCTGAGGTCTGGGAACAGTGGGTGAGGTCCAGAAGCAGCAGCTGAGGTCTGGAAGCAGCTGGGCCCAATTGGATAAGGCATGCAAGCACATGAGGTCTGGGAGCAGCAGCTGAGGTCTGGAAGCAGTGGGTGAGGCCCAGGAGCAGCGGCTGAGGTTTGGAAGCAGCTGGGCCCAATTGGATAAGGCAGGCAATCACGTGAGGTCTGGGAGCAGTGGGTGAGGTCCAGGAGCAGTAGCTGAGGTCTGGTAGCAGCTTGGTCCGATTGGCTAAGGCATGCAAGCACATGAGGTCTGGGAGCAGTGGGTGAAGTCCAGGAGCAGCAACTGAGGTCTGGAAGCAGCTGGGCCCAATTAGTGATGGGAGTCATACTGGTGAGGTCCAGGAGCAGCAGCTGAGGTCTGGGAACAGTGGGTGAGGTCCAGAAGCAGCAGCTGAGGTCTGGAAGCAGCTGGGCCCAATTGGATAAGGCATGCAAGCACATGAGGTCTGGGAGCAGCAGCTGAGGTCTGGGAGCAGTGGGTGAGGTCCAGGAGCAGCAGCTGAGGTCTGGGAGCAGTGGGTGAGGCCAAGGAGCAGCAGCTAAGGTCTGGAAGCAGCTGGGCCCGATTGGCTAAGGCATGCAAGCACATGAGGTCTGGGAGCAGTGGGTGAAGTCCAGGAGCAGAAGTTGAGGTCTGGAAGCAGTTCGGCTAAGGCATGCAAGCACATGAGGTCTGGGAGCAGTGGGTGAGGCCAAGGAGCAGCAGCTGAGGTCTGGGAGCAGTGGGTGAAGTCCAGGAGCAGCAGCTAAGGTCTGGAAGCAGTGGGTGAGGTCCAGGAGCAGCAGCTGAGGTCTGGGAGCAGTGGGTGAGGTCCAGGAGCAGCAGCTGAGGTCTGGGAGCAGTGGGTGAGGTCTGGGAGCAGTGGGTGAGGTCCAGGAGCAGCAGCTGAGGTCTGGGAGCAGTGGGTGAGGTCCAGGAGCAGCAGCTGAGGTCTGAAGCAGCTGGGCCCAAACTGATAAGGCAGGCAAGCACATGAGGTCTGGGAGCAGACCTCAGCTGCTGCTCCTGGACCTCACCCACTGCTCCAGACCTCAGCTGCTTCCAGACCTCATGTGCATGCCTTAGCCAATCAGGCCCAGCTGCTTGACCTCAGCTGCTCCTGGACTCACCCACTGCTCCAGACCTCATGCTTGCATGCAAGCACATGAGGTCTGGGAGCAGTGGGTGAGGTCCAGGAGCAGCAGCTGAGGTCTGGAAGCAGCTGGGCCCAATAAGTGATGGGAGTCATACTGGTGAGGTCTGGGAGCAGACCTCATGTGCATGCCTTAGCCAATCGCCCAGCTGCTTCAGACCTCAGCTGCTTCCAGACCTCATGTGCTTGCATGCCTTAGCCAATCAGGCCCAGCTGCTTCCAGACCTCATGTGCTTGCATGCCTTAGCCAATCGCCCAGCTGCTTCAGACCTCAGCTGCTTCCAGACCTCATGCTTGCATGCCTTAGCCAATCGCCCAGCTGCTTCCAGACCTCATGCTTGCATGCCTTAGCCAATCAGGCCCAGCTGCTTCCAGACCTCATGCTTGCATGCCTTAGCCAATCGCCCAGCTGCTTCCAGACCTCATGTGCTTGCATGCCTTAGCCAATCAGGCCCAGCTGCTTCCAGACCTCAGCTGCTTCCAGACCTCAGCTTCTGCTCCTGGACCTCACTGCTCCCAGACTCATGTGCTTGCATGCCTTAGCCAATCGCCCAGCTGCTTCAGACCTCAGCTGCTTCCAGACCTCATGTGCATGCCTTAGCCAATCAGGCCCAGCTGCTTCAGACCTCAGCTGCTTCCAGACCTCATGTGCATGCCTTAGCCAATCAGGCCCAGCTGCTTGACCTCAGCTGCTTCCAGACCTCAGCTGCTTCCAGACCTCATGTGCATGCCTTAGCCAATCAGGCCCAGCTGCTTCAGACCTCAGCTTCTGCTCCTGGACCTCACTGCTCCCAGACCTCATGTGCATGCCTTAGCCAATCGGGCCCAGCTGCTTCAGACCTCAGCTGCTTCCAGACCTCATGTGCATGCCTTAGCCAATCAGGCCCAGCTGCTTCCAGACCTCATGTGCATGCCTTAGCCAATCAGGCCCAGCTGCTTCCAGACCTCATGTGCTTGCATGCCTTAGCCAATCGCCCAGCTGCTTCCAGACCTCATGTGCTTGCATGCCTTAGCCAATCAGGCCCAGCTGCTTCCAGACCTCATGTGCTTGCATGCCTTAGCCAATCGCCCAGCTGCTTGACCTCAGCTGCTTCCAGACCTCATGTGCTTGCATGCCTTAGCCAATCAGGCCCAGCTGCTTCCAGACCTCATGCTTGCATGCCTTAGCCAATCGCCCAGCTGCTTCCAGACCTCATGTGCTTGCATGCCTTAGCCAATCGCCCAGCTGCTTCCAGACCTCATGTGCTTGCATGCCTTAGCCAATCGCCCAGCTGCTTCCAGACCTCATGTGCTTGCATGCCTTAGCCAATCAGGCCCAGCTGCTTCCAGACCTCATGTGCTTGCATGCCTTAGCCAATCGCCCAGCTGCTTCCAGACCTCAGCTTCTGCTCCTGGACCTCACCACTGCTCCCAGACCTCATGTGCTTGCATGCCTTAGCCAATCGCCCAGCTGCTTCAGACCTCAGCTGCTTCCAGACCTCATGCTTGCATGCCTTAGCCAATCAGGCCCAGCTGCTTGACCTCAGCTGCTTCCAGACCTCATGTGCATGCCTTAGCCAATCAGGCCCAGCTGCTTGACCTCAGCTGCTTCCAGACCTCAGCTGCTTCCAGACCTCATGTGCATGCCTTAGCCAATCAGGCCCAGCTGCTTCAGACCTCAGCTTCTGCTCCTGGACCTCACTGCTCCCAGACCTCATGTGCATGCCTTAGCCAATTGGGCCCAGCTGCTTGACCTCAGCTGCTTCCAGACCTCAGCTTCTGCTCCTGGACCTCACCCACTGCTCCAGACCTCAGCTGCTTCCAGACCTCAGCTGCTTCCAGACCTCAGCTGCTCCTGGACTCACCCACTGCTCCAGACCTCAGCTGCTGCTCCTGGACCTCACTGCTCCCAGACCTCAGCTTCTGCTCCTGGACCTCACTGCTCCCAGACCTCATGCTTGCATGCCTTAGCCAATCGCCCAGCTGCTTCCAGACCTCATGTGCTTGCATGCCTTAGCCAATCGCCCAGCTGCTTGACCTCAGCTGCTTCCAGACCTCATGTGCATGCCTTAGCCAATCGCCCAGCTGCTTCCAGACCTCAGCTGCTGCTCCTGACCTCACCCACTCCCAGACCTCATGTGCTTGCATGCCTTAGCCAATCGCCCAGCTGCTTCCAGACCTCAGCTTCTGCTCCTGGACCTCACCACTGCTCCCAGACCTCATGTGCTTGCATGCCTTAGCCAATCGCCCAGCTGCTTCAGACCTCAGCTGCTTCCAGACCTCAGCTGCTTCCAGACCTCAGCTGCTTCCAGACCTCATGCTTGCATGCCTTAGCCAATCGCCCAGCTGCTTCAGACCTCAGCTGCTTCCAGACCTCATGCTTGCATGCCTTAGCCAATCGGCCCAGCTGCTTCAGACCTCAGCTGCTTCCAGACCTCATGCTTGCATGCCTTAGCCAATCGCCCAGCTGCTTCAGACCTCAGCTGCTGCTCCTGGGCCTCACCCACTGCTCCAGACCTCAGCTGC
Source organism: Ahaetulla prasina (assembly GCF_028640845.1). NCBI lineage: Eukaryota > Metazoa > Chordata > Lepidosauria > Squamata > Colubridae > Ahaetulla > Ahaetulla prasina. The sequence goes on along the minus strand of NC_080553.1, from coordinate 55,584 downwards.
TTCCAGACCTCAGCTTCTGCTCCTGGACTCACCACTGCTCCCAGACCTCAGCTGCTTCCAGACCTCAGCTGCTTCCAGACCTCATGTGCATGCCTTAGCCAATCGCCCAGCTGCTTGACCTCAGCTGCTGCTCCTGGACTCACCCACTGCTCCAGACCTCAGCTGCTTCCAGACCTCATGCTTGCATGCCTTAGCCAATCAGGCCCAGCTGCTTGACCTCAGCTGCTTCCAGACCTCAGCTGCTGCTCCTGGACCTCACCACTGCTCCCAGACCTCATGTGCATGCCTTAGCCAATCGCCCAGCTGCTTCAGACCTCAGCTGCTTCCAGACCTCATGTGCATGCCTTAGCCAATCGCCCAGCTGCTTGACCTCAGCTGCTTCCAGACCTCAGCTGCTGCTCTGGACCTCACTGCTCCCAGACCTCAGCTTCTGCTCCTGGACCTCACTGCTCCCAGACCTCAGCTTCTGCTCCTGGACTCACCACTGCTCCCAGACTCATGTGCTTGCATGCCTTAGCCAATCGCCCAGCTGCTTCAGACCTCAGCTGCTTCCAGACCTCATGTGCATGCCTTAGCCAATCGCCCAGCTGCTTCCAGACCTCATGCTTGCATGCCTTAGCCAATCAGGCCCAGCTGCTTCAGACCTCAGCTTCTGCTCCTGGACCTCACTGCTCCCAGACTCATGTGCTTGCATGCCTTAGCCAATCAGGCCCAGCTGCTTGACCTCAGCTGCTCCTGGACCTCACTGCTCCCAGACCTCAGCTGCTGCTCTGGACCTCACTGCTCCCAGACCTCAGCTGCTTCCAGACCTCAGCTGCTGCTCTGGACCTCACTGCTCCCAGACCTCATGCTTGCATGCCTTAGCCAATGGGCCCAGCTGCTTGACCTCAGCTGCTTCCAGACCTCATGCTTGCATGCCTTAGCCAATCGCCCAGCTGCTTGACCTCAGCTGCTGCTCTGGACCTCACTGCTCCCAGACCTCATGCTTGCATGCAAGCACATGAGGTCTGGGAGCAGTGGGTGAGGTCCAGGAGCAGCAGCTGAGGTCTGGGAGCAGTGGGTGAGGTCCAGGAGCAGCAGCTGAGGTCTGGGAGCAGTGGGTGAGGTCCAGGAGCAGCAGCTGAGGTCTGGAAGCAGCTGGGCCCATTGGCTAAGGCATGCGAGCACATGAGGTATGGGAGCAGTGGGTGAGGTCCAGGAGCAGCAGCTGAGGTCTGGGAGCAGTGGGTGAGGTCCAGGAGCAGCAGCTGAGGTCTGGAAGCAGCTGGGCCCAGCTGCTTCAGACCTCAGCTTCTGCTCCTGGACTCACCCACTGCTCCCAGACCTCAGCTGCTTCCAGACCTCATGTGCATGCCTTAGCCAATCGGCCCAGCTGCTTCCAGACCTCATGCTTGCATGCCTTAGCCAATCAGGCCCAGCTGCTTCAGACCTCAGCTGCTTCCAGACCTCAGCTGCTGCTCTGGACCTCACTGCTCCCAGACCTCAGCTGCTGCTCCTGGACTCACCCACTGCTCCCAGACCTCAGCTGCTTCCAGACCTCAGCTGCTGCTCCTGACCTCACCCACTCCCAGACCTCAGCTTCTGCTCCTGGACCTCACTGCTCCCAGACCTCAGCTGCTTCCAGACCTCAGCTGCTCCTGGGCCTCACCCACTGCTCCAGACCTCAGCTGCTTCCAGACCTCATGTGCTTGCATGCCTTAGCCAATCGCCCAGCTGCTTCCAGACCTCATGTGCATGCAAGCACATGAGGTCTGGGAGCAGTGGGTGAGGTCCAGGAGCAGCAGCTGAGGTCTGGGAGCAGTGGGTGAGGTCCAGGAGCAGCAGCTGAGGTCTGGGAGCAGTGGGTGAGGTCCAGGAGCAGCAGCTGAGGTCTGGAAGCAGCTGGGCCCAGCTGCTTCAGACCTCAGCTTCTGCTCCTGGACTCACCCACTGCTCCCAGACCTCAGCTGCTTCCAGACCTCATGTGCATGCCTTAGCCAATCGGCCCAGCTGCTTCCAGACCTCATGCTTGCATGCCTTAGCCAATCAGGCCCAGCTGCTTCAGACCTCAGCTGCTTCCAGACCTCAGCTGCTGCTCTGGACCTCACTGCTCCCAGACCTCAGCTGCTGCTCCTGGACTCACCCACTGCTCCCAGACCTCAGCTGCTTCCAGACCTCAGCTGCTGCTCCTGACCTCACCCACTCCCAGACCTCACCTGCTGCTTCTGGACTCACCCACTTGCCTGCTGCTCCTGGGCCTCACCCACTCCCAGACCTCAGCTGCTTCCAGACCTCATGTGCTTGCCTGCCATCAGCAATTGGGCCCAGCTGCTTCCAGACCTCAGCTGCTGCTCCTGGACCTCATCCACTTGCCTGCTGCTTCTGGACCTCACCCACTGCTCCAGACCTCAGCTGCTGCTCTGGACCTCATCCACTTGCCTGCTGCTTCTGGACCTCACTGCTCCCAGACCTCAGCTGCTCCTGGACCTCATCCACTTGCCTGCCATCAGCAATTGGGCCCAGCTGCTGCTCTGGACCTCACTGCTCCCAGACCTCAGCTGCTGCTCTGGACCTCATCCTCTTGCCTATCATTGCATTGTGCCCAGCTGCTTCCAGACCTCAGCTGCTGCTCCTGACCTCACCCACTTGCCTGCTGCTTCTGGACCTCACCACTGCTCCCAGACCTCACCTGCTGCTTCTGGACCTCACCACTGCTCCCAGACCTCAGCTGCTGCTCCTGGACCTCACCCACTTGCCTGCTGCTTCAGACCTCACCTGCTGCTTCTGGACCTCACCACTGCTCCAGACCTCAGCTGCTGCTCCTGACCTCACCCACTTGCCTGCTGCTTCTGGACCTCACCCACTCCCAGACCTCAGCTGCTTCCAGACCTCAGCTGCTGCTCCTGGACCTCACCTGCTGCTCTGGACCTCACCCACTGCTCAGACCTCATGTGCTTGCATGCCTTAGCCAATCGGGCCCAGCTGCTTCCAGACCTCAGCTGCTGCTCTGGACCTCACCTGCTGCTTCTGGACCTCACCTGCTGCTCTGGACCTCACCCACTGCTCCTGGACCTCATCCACTTGCCTGCCATCAGCAATTGGGCCCAGCTGCTGCTCCTGGACTCACCCACTTGCCTGCTGCTTCTGGACCTCATCCACTTGCCTGCTGCTCCTGGACCTCATCCACTTGCCTGCCATCAGCAATTGGGCCCAGCTGCTTCCAGACCTCAGCTGCTGCTCCTGGACCTCACCCACTGCTCTGGACCTCACCCACTGCTCAGACCTCATGTGCTTGCATGCCTTAGCCAATCGGGCCCAGCTGCTTCCAGACCTCAGCTGCTGCCAGACCTTGCCTGCTGCTTCTGGACTCACCCACTGCTCTGGACCTCACCCACTGCTCAGACCTCATGCTTGCATGCCTTAGCCAATCGGGCCCAGCTGCTGCTCCTGGACTCACCCACTTGCCTGCTGCTTCTGGACCTCGCCTGCTGCTCATGGACCTCATTCACTTGCCTGCCATCAGCAATTGGGCCAAGCTTCTTCAGGACTTCTGTTGTTCCCAGACCTCAGCTGCTGCTCCTGACCTCACCCACTGCTCTGGACCTCACTGCTCCCAGACCTCAGCTGCTGCCAGACCTTGCCTGCTGCTTCTGGACTCACCCACTTGCCTGCTGCTTCTGGACCTCACCTGCTGCTTCTGGACCTCACCTGCTGCTTCTGGACCTCACCACTGCTCCCAGACCTCAGCTGCTGCTCCTGACCTCACCCACTGCTCTGGACCTCACCCACTTGCCTGCTGCTTCTGGACTCACCACTGCTCCCAGACCTCAGCTGCTGCTCTGGACCTCACTGCTCCCAGACCTCAGCTGCTCCTGGACTCACCCACTGCTCTGGACCTCACTGCTCCCAGACCTCATGCTTGCATGCCTTAGCCAATCGGGCCCAGCTGCTTCCAGACCTTGCCTGCTGCTTCTGGACCTCACCACTGCTCCCAGACCTCATGCTTGCATGCCTTAGCCAATCGGCCCAGCTGCTTCCAGACCTCAGCTGCTTCCAGACCTCAGCTGCTTCCAGACCTCAGCTGCTCCTGGACCTCACCCACTGCTCTGGACCTCATCCACTTGCCTGCCATCAGCAATTGGGCCCAGCTGCTGCCAGACCTTGCCTGCTGCTTCTGGACCTCACCTGCTGCTCATGGACCTCATCCACTTGCCTGCCATCAGCAATTGGGCCAAGCTTCTTCAGGACTTCTCCTGTTGTTCCCAGACCTCAGCTGCTGCTCCTGGACCTCATCCACTTGCCTGCTGCTTCTGGACCTCACTGCTCCCAGACCTCAGCTGCTGCCAGACTTGCATGCTGCTTCAGACCTCAGCTGCTGCTCCTGGACCTCACCTGCTCCCAGACCTCAGCTGCTGCCAGACTTGCATGCTGCTTCAGACCTCAGCTGCTCTGGACCTCATCCACTTGCCTGCCATCAGCAACTGGGCCAGCTGCTTCCAGACCTTGCCTGCTGCTTCTGGACTCACCAGCTGCTTCCAGACCACAGCTACTGCTCCTGGACCTCACCCACTGCTCCCAGACCTCATGTGCTTGCAGGCCTTAGCCAATCGGGCCCAGCTGCTTCCAGACCTCAGCTGCTGCTCATGGACCTCATCCACTTGCCTGCCATCAGCAATTGGGCCAAGCTTCTTCAGGACTTCTCCTGTTGTTCCCAGACCTCGACCGCTTTTCTCGGACTTCATCCTCTTGCCTTTCATTGCCGATTGTGCCCAGTTGCTGCCAGAACTTGCATGCTTGCATGCCTTAGCCAATCGCCCAGCTGCTTCCAGACCTTGCCTGCTGCTTCTGGACCTCACCCACTGCTCCCAGACCTCAGCTGCTGCTGGACCTCACTGCTCCCAGACCTCAGCTTCTGCTCCTGGACCTCACCTGCTGCTCATGGACCTCATCCACTTGCCTGCCATCAGCAACTGGGCCAGCTGCTTCCAGACCTTGCCTGCTGCTTCTGGACCTCACCACTGCTCCCAGACCTCATCCACTGCTCTGGACCTCACTGCTCCCAGACCTCATGTGCATGCCTTAGCCAATGGGCCCAGCTGCTTCAGACCTCAGCTACTGCTCCTGGACCTCACCCACTGCTCTGGACCTCACTGCTCCCAGACCTCAGCTGCTGCCAGACTTGCATGCTGCTTCAGACCTCAGCTGCTGCCAGACCTCAGCTGCTGCTCCTGGGCCTCATCTGCTGCATTTGGACCTCACCACTGCTCCCAGACCTCAGCTTCTGCTCCTGGACCTCACTGCTCCCAGACCTCAGCTGCTGCTCTGGACCTCATCCACTTGCCTGCCATCAGCAACTGGGCCCAGCTGCTGCCAGACCTTGCCTGCTGCTTCTGGACCTCACCCACTGCTCTGGACCTCACCACTGCTCCCAGACCTCAGCTGCTTCCAGACCTCAGCTGCTGCCAGACCTTGCCTGCTGCTTCTGGACTCACCTGCTGCTCATGGACCTCATCCACTTGCCTGCCATCAGCAATTGGGCCAAGCTTCTTCAGGACTTCTCCTGTTGTTCCCAGACCTCATCCACTGCTCTGGACCTCATCCACTTGCCTATCATTGCTGATTGTGCCCAGCTGCTGCCAGACCTTGCATGCTGCTTCAGACCTCAGCTGCTGCCAGACCTTGCCTGCTGCTTCTGGACCTCACCTGCTCCCAGACCTCAGCTGCTGCTTCTGGACCTCACTGCTCCCAGACCTCAGCTGCTTCCAGACCTCAGCTGCTGCTCTGGACCTCACTGCTCCCAGACCTCATGCTTGCATGCCTTAGCCAATGGGCCCAGCTGCTGCCAGACCTTGCCTGCTGCTTCTGGACCTCACTGCTCCCAGACCTCATGCTTGCCTGCCTTAGCCAATCGCCCAGCTGCTTCCAGACCTCAGCTGCTGCTCCTGGACTCACCCACTGCTCTGGACCTCACTGCTCCCAGACCTCAGCTGCTGCTCCTGGACCTCACCTGCTCCCAGACCTCATGTGCTTGCAGGCCTTAGCCAATCGGGCCCAGCTGCTTCCAGACCTCAGCTGCTGCTCATGGACCTCATCCACTTGCCTGCCATCAGCAATTGGGCCAAGCTTCTTCAGGACTTCTCCTGTTGTTCCCAGACCTCAGCTGCTCTGGACCTCACTGCTCCCAGACCTCAGCTGCTGCTCTGGACCTCACCCACTGCTCAGACCTCATCCACTTGCCTGCCATCAGCAATTGGGCCAAGCTTCTTCAGGACTTCTCCTGTTGTTCCCAGACCTCATGTGCTTGCCTGCCTTAGCCAATCGGGCCCAGCTGCTTCAGACCTCAGCTGCTGCTCCTGGACCTCACCTGCTCCCAGACCTCATGCTTGCCTGCCTTAGCCAATGGGCCCAGCTGCTTCCAGACAGCAGCTGAGGTCTGGGAGCAGTGGGTGAGGTCCAGGAGCAGCAGCTGAGGTCTGGGAGCAGTGGGTGAGGTCCAGGAGCAGCTGAGGTCTGGGAGCAGTGGGTGAGGTCCAGGAGCAGCTGAGGTCTGGGAGCAGTGGGTGAGGTCCAGGAGCAGCAGCTGAGGTCTGGGAGCAGTGGGTGAGGTCCAGGAGCAGCTGAGGTCTGGGAGCAGCAGTTAAGGTCTGTTCCCAGACCTCATGTGCTTGCCTGCCTTAGCCAATCAGGCCCAGCTGCTGCCCTGGACCTCACCCACTGCTCCAGACCTCAGCTGCTTCCAGACCTCAGCTGCTGCTCCTGGGCCTCACCCACTGCTCCAGACCTCAGCTGCTGCCCTGGACCTCACTGCTCCCAGACCTCATGCTTGCATGCCTTAGCCAATGGGCCCAGCAGCAACTGAGGTCCAGGAGCAGCAGCTGAGGTCCAGGAGCAGCAGCTGAGGTCTGAAGCAGCTGGGCTTGATTGGCTAAGGCATGCAAGCACATGAGGTCTGGGAGCAGTGGGTGAGGTCCAGGAGCAGCAGCTGAGGTCTGGGAGCAGTGGATGAGGTCCATGATCAGCAGCTGGCAAGCTTGGAGCAGCGCATGAATTCTGGGAGCAGCAGTTAAGGTCTGTTCCCAGACCTCATGCTTGCCTGCCTTAGCCAATCAGGCCCAGCTGCTTCCAGACCTCAGCTGGGTTTGATTGGCTAAGGCATGCAAGCACATGAGGTCTGGGAGCAGTGGGTGAGGTCCATGAGCAGCAGCTGAGGTCTGAAAGCAGCTGGGTTTGATTGGCTAAGGCATGCAAGCACATGAGGTCTGGGAGCAGTGGGTGAGGTCCAGGAGCAGCAGTGGGTGAGGTCCAGGAGCAGCTGAGGTCTGGGAGCAGTGTGTGAGGTCCAGGAGCAGCAGCTGAGGTCTGAGGTCAGGAGCAGTTGAGCACAAGAGGTCTGGGAGCAGTGGGTGAGGTCCAGGAGCAGCAGCTGAGGTCTGGGAGCAGTGGGTGAGGTCCAGGAGCAGCAGCTGAGGTCTGAAGCAGCTGGGCCCAGCTGCCAGACCTCAGCTGCTTCCAGACCTCAGCTGCTGCCCTGGACCTCACCCACTGCTCAGACCTCAGCTGCTGCTCTGGACCTCACTGCTCCCAGACCTCAGCTGCTTCCAGACCTCAGCTGCTTCCAGACCTCATGCTTGCCTGCCTTAGCCAATGGGCCCAGCTGCTTCAGACCTCAGCTGCTGCTCATTGACCTCACCCACTGCTCCCAGACCTCATGTGCTTGCCTGCCTTAGCCAATGGGGCCCAGCTGCTTACAAGACCTCACCTGCTCCTCCTAGGCCTCACCTTCTGCTCCCACATCTCACATGATTGCCTGCCTTATCCAATTGGGCCCAGCTGCTTCCGAAGCAGCAGAGGAGGCCCAGGAGCAGCAACTGAGGTCCAGAAGGAGCAGCTGAGGTCTGGAAGCAGCTGGGCCCGATTGGCTAAGGCATGCAAGCACATGAGGTCTGGAAGCAGAGGTTGTGGTCTGGGAGCAGTCCATGAATTCTGGGAGCAGCAGTTAAGGTCTGTTCCCAGACCTCATGTGCTTGCATGCCTTAGCCAATCGGGCCCAGCTGCTTCCAGACCTCAGCTGCTGCTCCTGGGCCTCCCGATTGGCTAAGGCATGCAAGCACATGAGGTCTGGGAGCAGTGGGTGAGGTCCAGGAGCAGCAGCTGAGGTCTGGAAGCAGCTGGGCTTGATTGGCTAAGGCAGAGAAGCACATGAAGTCTGGGAGCAGTGAGTGTTGTCCAGGCGCAGCAACTGCGGTCTGGAAGCAGCTGGGTGAGGTCCAGGAGCAGCAGCTGAGGTCTGGGAGCAGTGGGTGAGGTCCAGGAGCAGCTGAGGTCTGAAGCAGTTGGGCCCGATTGGCTAAGGCATGCAAGCACATGAGGTCTGGCTGCAGTGGGTGAGGTCCAGGAGCAGTAGCTGAGGTCTGAAAGCAGCTGGGCCCAATTGGCTAAGGCATGCAAGCACATGAGGTCTGGGTGCAGTGGGTGAGGTCCAGGAGCAGTAGCTGAGGTCTGGAAGCAGCTGGGCTTAATTGGCAAAGGCATGCAAGCACATGAGGTCTGGAAGCAGTGGGTGAGATCCAGCAGGGGAAGCTGAGGTCTGGAAGCAGCTGGGCCCGATTGGCTAAGGCATGCAAGCACATGAGGTCTGGCTGCAGTGGGTTTGGCCCAGGAACAGCAGCTGAGGTCTGAAAGCAGCTGGGCCCGATTGGCTAAGGCATGCAAGCACATGAGGTCTGGGTGCAGTGGGTGAGATCCAGGAGCAACAGCTGAGATCTGGAAGAAGCTGGGCCCGATTGGCTAAGGCATGCAAGCACATGAGGTCTGGGTGCAGTGGGTGAGGTCCAGGAGCAGCAGCTGAGATCTGGAAGCAGCTGGGTGAGGTCCAGGAGCAGCAGCTGAGGTCTGGAAGCAGCTGGGCCCGATTGGCTAAGGCATGCAAGCACATGAGGTCTGGGAGCAGTGGTGAGGTCCAGGAGCAGCAGCTGAGGTCTGAAGCAGCTGGGCCTGATTGGCTAAAACATGCAAGCCCATGAGGTTTGGGAGCAGTGGGTGAGGTCCAGGAGGAGCAGCTGAGGTCTGGAAGCAGCTGGGCCTGATTGGATAAGGCATGCAAGCACATGAGTCTGGGAGCAGTGGTGAGGTCCAGGAGCAGCAGCTGAGGTCTGAAGCAGCTGGGCCTGATTGGCTAAGGCATGCAAGCGCATGAGGTCTGGGAGCAGTGGTGAGGTCCAGGAGCAGCAGCTGAGGTCTGAAGCAGCTGGGCCTGATTGGCTAAGGCATGCAAGCACATGAGGTCTGGGAGCAGTGGGTCCAGGAGCAGCAGCTGAGGTCTGGAAGCAGCTGGGCCCGATTGGCTAAGGTATGCAAGAACATGAGGTCTGGGAGCAGTGGGTGAGGTCCAGGAGCAGCAACTGAGGTCTGTAAGAAACTGGGCCCGATTGGCTAAAACATGCAAGCACATGAGGTTTGGGAGCAGTGGGTGAGGTCCAGGAGGAGCAGCTGAGGTCTGGAAGCAGCTGGGCCTGATTGGATAAGGCATGCAAGCACATGAGGTCTGGGAGCAGTGGTGAGGTCCAGGAGCAGCTGAGGTCTGGAAGCAGCTGGGCCTGATTGGCTAAGGCATGCAAGCACATGAGGTCTGGGAGCAGTGGTGAGGCCCAGGAGCAGCAGCTGAGGTCTGAAGCAGCTGGGCCTGATTGGCTAAGGCATGCAAGCACATGAGGTCTGGGAGCAGTGGTGAGGTCCAGGAGCAGCTGAGGTCTGGAAGAAGCTGGGCCTGATTGCCTAAGGCATGCAAGCACATGAGGTCTCGGAGCAGTGGTGAGGTCCAGGAGAAGCAGCTGAGGTCTGGAAGCAGCTGGGTCTGATTGGCTAAGGCATGCAAGCATGAGGTCTGGGAGCAGTGGTGAGGTCCAGGAGCAGCAGCTGAGGTCTGGAAGCAGCTGGGCCTGATTGCCTAAGGCATGCAAGCACATGAGGTCTGGGAGCAGTGGGTGAGGTCCAGAGCAGCAGCTGAGGTCTGGAAGCAGCTGGGCCTGATTGGCTAAGGCATGCAAGCACATGAGGTCTGGGAGCAGTGGTGAGGTCCAGGAGCAGCTGAGGTCTGAAGCAGCTGGGCCTGATTGGCTAAGGCATGCAAGCACATGAGGTCTGGGAGCAGTGGTGAGGTCCAGAGCAGCAGCTGAGGTCTGGAAGCAGCTGGGCCTGATTGGCTAAGGCATGCAAGCATGAGGTCTGGGAGCAGTGGTGAGGTCCAGGAGCAGCTGAGGTCTGGAAGCAGCTGGGCCTGATTGGCTAAGGCATGCAAGCATGAGGTCTGGGAGCAGTGGTGAGGTCCAGGAGCAGCAGCTGAGGTCTGAAGCAGCTGGGCCTGATTGGCTAAGGCATGCAAGCACATGAGGTCTGGGAGCAGTGGTGAGGTCCAGGAGCAGCAGCTGAGGTCTGGAAGCAGCTGGGCCTGATTGGCTAAGGCATGCAAGCATGAGGTCTGGGAGCAGTGGGTGAGGTCCAGAGCAGCAGCTGAGGTCTGGAAGCAGCTGGGCCTGATTGGCTAAGGCATGCAAGCATGAGGTCTGGGAGCAGTGGTGAGGTCCAGGAGCAGCTGAGGTCTGAAGCAGCTGGGCCTGATTGGCTAAGGCATGCAAGCACATGAGGTCTGGGAGCAGTGGTGAGGTCCAGGAGCAGCTGAGGTCTGAAGCAGCTGGGCCCAGCTGCTTCCAGACCTCAGCTACTGCTCCTGGACCTCACCCACTGCTCCCAGACCTCATGTGCTTCCATGGCTTAGCCAATCGAACCCAGCTTCTTCCAGGCATCAGCTCCTGTTCCTGGCCTCACCCACTGCTCGCAGACCTCATGTGCTTCCATGCCGTAGACAATCGAGCCCAGCTGATTCCAGGCCTCAGCTGCTGCTTCTGGATGTCACCCACTGCACCCAGACCTCATGTGCTTGCATGCCTTAGGCAATCAGGCCCAGCTTCTTCCAGACCTCTGCTGGTTCTCCTGGACCTCACCCACTGCTCCCAGACCTCATGTGCTTGCATGCCTTAGCCAATCGGGCCCAGCTGCTTCCAGACTTCAGCTCCTGCTCCTGGACCTCACCCACTGCTCCCAGACCTCATGTGCTTGCATGCCTTAGCCAATCGGGCCCAGCTGCTTCCAGACCTCAGCTGCTGCTACTGGACCTCACCCACTGCACTCAGATCTCATGTGCTTGCGTGCCTTAGCCAATCAGGCCCAGCTGCTTCCAGACCTCAGCTGCTGCTCCTGGACCTCACCCACTGCTCCCAGACCTCATGTGCTTGCATGCCTTAGCCAATCGGGCCCAGCTGCTTCCAGACCTCAGCTGCTGCTCCTAGGCCTCACCTTCTGCTCCCGTACCTCACCACTGCTCCTAGACCTCATTGTGCTTGCATGCCTTAGCCAATTGGTCCCAGCTGCTTCCAGACCTCAGCTGCTGCTCCTGGACTTCACGCACTGCTCCAAGACCTCATTGTGCTTGCATGCCTTAGCCAATCGGGCCCAGCTGCTTCCAGACCTCAGCTGCTGCTCCTGGACCTCACCCAATGCTCCCAGACCTCATTGTGCTTGCATGCCTTAGCCAATCGGGCCCAGCTGCTTCCAGACCTCAGCTGCTGCTCCTGGGCCACCCACTGCTCCCAGACCTCATGTGCTTGCATGCCTTAGCAATCGGGCCCAGCTTCCAGACCTCAGCTGCTGCTCCTGGACTCACCACTGCTCCCAGACCTCATGTGCTTGCATGCCTTAGCCAATTGGGCCCAGCTGCAGACCTCAGCTGCTGCTCCTGGCCTCACCCACTGCTCCCAGACAGCAGCTGAGGTCTGGGAGCAGTGGTGAGGTCCAGGAGCAGCAGCTGAGGTCTGGGAGCAGTGGTGAGGTCCAGGAGCAGCAGCTGAGGTCTGGAAGCAGCTGAGGTCTGGGAGCAGTGGTGAGGTCCAGGAGCAGCTGAGGTCTGGGAGCAGTGGTGAGGTCCAGGAGCAGCTGAGGTCTGAAGCAGCTGGGCCTGATTGGCTAAGGCATGCAAGCACATGAGGTCTGGGAGCAGTGGTGAGGTCCAGGAGCAGCAGCTGAGGTCTGGAAGCAGCTGGGCCTGATTGGCTAAGGCATGCAAGCACATGAGGTCTGGGAGCAGTGGTGAGGTCCAGGAGCAGCAGCTGAGGTCTGGAAGCAGCTGGGCCCAGCTGCCCAGACCTCATGTGCTTGCCTACCTTAGCCAATTGGGCCCAGCTGCTACAAGACGTCACCTTTTGCTCCCGTACCTCATCCACTGCTCCCAGACCTCACGTGGTTACCTGCCTTATCCAATAGGATAAGCTGCTTCCAGACCTCAGCTGCTGCTCCTGGACCTCACCCACTGCACCCAGACCTCATGTGCTTGCATGCCTTAGCCAATCGGGCCCAGCTGCTTCCAGACCTCAGCTGCTGCTCCTGGACCTCACCCACTGCTCCCAGACCTCATGTGCTTGCATGCCTTAGCCAATCGGGCCCAGCTGATTCCAGAATTGGCTCCTGCTCCTGGGCCTCACCAACTGCTTCCAGACCTCATGTACTTGCATGCCTTAGCCAATTCGGCCCAGCTGGTTCCAGACCTCAGCTCCTGCTCCTGGGCCTCACCAACTGCTTCCAGACCTCATGTGCTTGCATGCCTTAGCCAATCGGGCCCAGCTGCTTCCAGACCTCAGCTGCTGCTCCTGGGCCTCACCCACTGCTCCCAGACCTCATGTGCTTGCATGCCTTAGCCAATCGGGCCCAGCTGCTTCCAGACCTCAGCTGCTGCTCCTGGACCTCACCCACTGCTCCCAGACCTCATATGCTTGCCTGCCTTAGCCAATCGGGCCAGCTGCTTCCAGACCTCAGCTGCTGCTCCTGGACCTCACCCACTGCTCCCAGACCTCATGTGCTTGCATACCGTAGCCAATCGGGCCCAGCTGCTTCCAGACCTCAGCTGCTCCTGGACCTCACCCACTGCTCCCAGACCTCATGTGTTTGCATGCCTTAGCCAATCGGGACCAGCTGCTTTGAGACCTCAGCTGCTGTTCCTGGACCTCACCCACTGCTCCCAGACCTCATGTGCTTGCATGCCTTAGACAATCGGTCCCAGCTGCTTCCAGACCTCAGCTGCTGCTCCTTGACCTCACCCAGTGCTCCCAGACTTCATGTGCTTGCATGCCTTAGCAATCGGGCCCAGCTGCTTCCAGACCTCAGCTGCTGCTCCAGGACCTCACCCACTGCTCCCAGACCTCATGTGCTTGCATGCCTTAGCCAATCGGGCCCAGCTGCTTCCAGACCTCAGCTGCTGCTCCTGGACCTCACCCACTACCAGACCTCATGTACTTGCATGCCTTAGCCAATCGGGCCCAGCTGCTTCCAGACCTCAGCTGCTGCTCCTGGACCTCACCCACTGCTCCCAGACCTCATGTGCTTGCATGCCTTAGCCAATCGGGCCCAGCTGCTTCCAGACCTCAGCTGCTGCTCCTGGACCTCACCCACTGCACCCAGACCTCATGTGCTTGCATGCCTTAGCCAATCGGGCCCAGCTGCTTCCAGACCTCAGCTGCTTTTCCTGGACCTCACCCACTGCTCCCAGATCTCATGTGCTTGCATGCCTTAGCCAATCGGGCCCAGCTGCTTCCAGACCTCAGCTGCTGTTCCTGGACCTCACCCACTGCACCCAGACCTCATGTGCTTGCGTGCCTTAGCATATCGGGTCCAGCTGCTTCCAGACCTCAGCTACTGCTCCTGGACCTCACCCACTGCTCCCAAACCTCATGTGCTTGCATGCCTTAGCCAATCGGGCCCAGCTACTTCGTGACGTCAGCTGCTCCTGGACCTCACCCACTGCTCCCAGACCTCATGTGCTTGCATGCCTTAGCCAATCGGGCCCAGCTGCTTCCAGACCTCAGCTGCTGCTCCTTGGCCTCACCCACTGCTCCCAGACCTCATGTGCTTGCATGCCTTAGCCAATCGGGCCCAGCTGCTTCCAGACCTTAGCTGCTGCTCCTGGACTTCACCCACTGCTCCCAGACCTCATGTGCTTTCCTTCCTTAGGCAATCGGGCCAGCTCCCAGACCTCAGCTGCTGCTCCTTGGCCTCACCCACTGTTCCCAGACCTCATGTGCTTGCATGCCTTACCCAGTCGGGCCGAACTGCTTCAGACCTCAACTTCTGCTCCTGGACTTCACCCACTACTCCCAGACCTCATGTGCTTGCATGCCTTAGCCAATCGGGCCCAGCTGCTTCCAGACCTCAGCTTCTCCTCCTGGACTTCACCCACTGCTCCCAGACCTCATGTGCTTGCATGCCTTAGCCAATCGGGCCCAGCTGCTTCCAGACCTCAGCTTCTGCTCCTGGACTTCACCCACTGCTCCCAGACCTCATGTGCTTGCATGCCTTAGCCAATCGAACCCAGCTGCTTCCAGACCTCAGCTCCTGCTCCTGGGCCTCACCCACTGCTCCCAGACCTCATGTGCTTGCATGCCTTAGCCACTCGGGCCCAGCTTCTTCAAGACCTCAGCTGCTGCTCCTGGGCCTCACCCACTGCTCCCAGACCTCATGTGTTTGCCTGCCTTAGCCAATCGGGCCCAGCTGCTTCTAGACCTCAGCTGCTGCTCCTGGACCTCACCCACTGCACTCAGACCTCATGTGCTTGCATGTCTTAGCCAATCGGCCCCAGCTGTTTCCAGACTTCAGCTGCTTTTCCTGGACCTCACCCCCTGCTCCCAGACCTCATGTGCTTGCATGTCTTAGCCAATCGGCCCCAGCTGTTTCCAGACCTCAGCTGTTGTTCCTGGTCCTCACCCACTGCACGCAGACCTCATGTGCTTGCATGCCTTAGCCAATCGGGCCCAGCTGCTTCCAGACCTCAGCTTCTGCTCCTGGACTTCACCCACTGCTCCCAGACCTCATGTGCTTGCATGCCTTAGCCAATCGGGCCCAGCTGCTTCCAGACCTCAGCTGCTGCTCCTGGACCTCACCCACTGCTCCCAGACCTCATGTGCTTGCATGCCTTAGCCAATCGGACCCAGCTGCTTCCAGACCTCAGCTGCTGCTCCTGGACCTCACCCACTGCACTCAGACCTCATGTGCTTGCATGCCTTAGCCAATCGGGCCCAGCTGCTTCCAGACCTCAGCTACTGCTCCTGGACCTCACCCACTGCTCCCAGACCTTATGTGCTTGCATGCCTTAGCCAATCGGGCCCAGCTGCTCCCACACCTCAGCCGCTGCTCCCAGACCTCATGTGCTTGCATGCCTTAGCCAATCGGGCCCAGCTGCTTCCAGACCTCAGCTGCTGCTCCTGGACCTCACCCACTGCTCCCAGACCTCATGTGCTTGCATGCCTTAGCCAATCGGGCCCAGCTGCTTCCAGACCTCAGCTTCTCCTCCTGGACTTCACCCACTGCTCCCAGACCTCATGTCCTTCCATGCCTTAGCCAATCGAACCCAGCTGCTTCCAGACCTCAGCTACTGCTTCTCTACCTCACCCACTGCTCCCAGACCTCATGTGCTTGCATGCCTTAGCCAATCGGGCCCAGCTGCTTCCAGACCTCAGCTTGCCTGCCTTAGCCAATCGCCCAGCTGCTTCCAGACCTCAGCTGCTGCCCTGGACCTCACCCACTGCTCAGCAGACCTCATTCGCTTGCATGCCTTAGCCAATCGGGCCCAGCTGCTTCCAGACCTCAGCTGCTCCTGGACCTCACCCACTGCTCCCAGATCTCATGTGCTTCCATGCCTTAGCCAATCAGGCCCAGCTGCTTCAGACCTCAGCTGCCCTGGACCTCACTGCTCCCAGACCTCATGTGCATGCCTTAGCTAATCGGGCCCAGCTGCTTCCAGACCTCAGCTTCTGCTCCTGGACTCACCCACTGCTCAGACCTCATGTGCATGCCTTAGCCAATCAGGCCCAACTGCTTCCGGACCTCAGCTGCTGCTCCTGGGCCTCACCCACTGCTCCCAGACCTCATGTGCTTGTATGCCTTAGCCAATCGGGCCCAGCTGCTTCCAGACCTCAGCTTCTGGTCCTGGACCTCACCCACTGCTCCCAGACCTCACGTGCTTGCCTGCCTTAGCCAATCAGACCCAGCTGCTTCCAGACCTCAGCTGCTGCTCCTGGACCTCACCCACTGCTCCCAGACCTCATGTGCTTGCCTGCCTTTTCCAATCGGGCCCAGTTGCTTCAAGACCTCAGCTGCTGTTCCTGGGCCTCACCACTGCTCCCAGACCTCATGCTTGCATGCCTTAGCCAATCAGCCCAGCTGCTTCCAGACCTCAGCTGCTGCTCCGGGACCTCACCCACTGCTCCCAGACCTCATGTGCTTGCATGCCTTAGCCAATGGCCCAGCTGCTTCCAGACCTCAGCTGCTGCTCTGGACCTCACCACTGCTCCCAGACCTCATGTGCTTGCATGCCTTAGCCAATCAGCTGCTTCCAGACCTCAGCTGCTCCTGGACCTCACCCACTGCTCCCAGACCTCATGTGCTTGCATGCCTTAGCCAATCAGGCCCAGCTGCTTCCAGACCTCAGCTGCTGCTCCTGGACCTCACCCACTGCTCCCAGACCTCATGTGGTTGCATACCTTAGCCAATCGGGCCCAGCTGCTTCCAGACCTCAGCTACTGCTCCTGGACCTCACCCACTGCTCCCAGACCTTATGTGCTTTCCTGCCTTAGCCAATCGGGCCCAGCTGCTTCCAGACCTCAGTTGCTGCGCCTGGACAACACCCACCCTCCAGGACCTCATGTGCTTGCATGCCTTAGCCAATCAGGGCCAGCTGCTTCCAGACCTCAGCTGCTGCTGGACCTCACCCACTGCTCCCAGACCTCATGTGCTTGCATGCCTTAGCCAATGGGCCCAGCTGCTTCCAGATTTCAGCTGCTGCTCCTGAACCTCACCCACTGCTCCCAGACCTCATGCTTGCATGCCTTAGCAATCGGGCCCAGCTGCTTCCAGACCTCAGCTGCTCCTGGACTCACCCACTGCTCCCAGACCTCATGTGCTTGCATGCCTTAGCCAATGGCCCAGCTGCCCAGACCTCAGCTGCTGTTCCTGGACCTCACCACTGCTCCCAGACCTCATGCTTGCATGCCTTAGCAATCGGGCCCAGCTGCTTCCAGACCTCAGCTGCTCTGGACCTCACTGCTCCCAGACCTCAGCTGCTCCTGGACCTCACCCACTGCTCAGACCTCATGTGCATGCCTTAGCCATTCGGGCCCAGCTGCTTCCAGACCTCAGCTGCTGTTCCTGGACCTCACCCCCTACTCCCAGACCTCATGTGCTTGCATGCCTTAGCCAATCGGGCCCAGCTGCTTCCAGACCTCAGCTGCTTTTCCTGGACCTCACCCACTGCTCCCAGACCTCATGTGCTTGCATGCCTTATCCAATAGGGCCCCGCTGCTTCCAGACCTCAGCTGCTGCTCCTGGACCTCACCCACCGTTCCCAGACCTCACGTGCTTGCCTACCTTATCCAATAGAGCCCCGCTGCTTCCAGACCTCAGCTGCTGCTCCTGGACCTCACCCACTGCTCCCAGACCTCATGTGCTTGCATGCCATAGCAATCGGGCCCAGCTGCTTCCAGACCTCAGCTGCTGCTCCAGGACCTCACCCACTGCACCCAGACCTCATGTGCTTGCATGCCTTAGGCAATCGGGCCCAGCTGCTTCCAGACCTCAGCTGCTGTTCCTGGACCTCACCCACTGCTCCAAGACCTCATGTGCTTGCATGCCTCAGCCAATCGGACCCAGCTGCTTCCAGACCTCAGCTTCTGCTCCTTGACTTCACCCACTGCATCCAGACCTCATGTGCTTGAATGCCTTAGCCAATCGAGCCCAGCTGCTTCCAGACCAGCTGCTTCAGACCTCAGCTGCTGCTCCTGGCCTCACCCACTGCTCCAGACCTCATGCTTGCCTGCCTTAGCCAATGGGCCCAGCTGCTTCAGACCTCAGCTACTTCCAGACCTCAGCTACTGCTCCTGGACCTCACCCACTGCTCAGAAGACCTCATTCACTTGCATGCCTTATTCAATCGGGCCCAGCTGCTTCCAGACCTCAGCTGCTACTCCTGGGCCTCACCTGCTGCTCCTAGACCTCACGTGCTTGCCTGCCTTATCCGATAGGGCCCAGCTGCTTCCAGACCTCAGCTGCTTTTCCTGGGCCTCCTTATTGGCTAAGGCATGCAAGCACATGAGGTGTGGGAGCAGTGGGTGAGGTCCAGGAGCAGTAGCTTAGGTCTGGAAGCAGCTGCCCAGACCTCATGTGCTTGCCTTAGCCAATTGGGCCCAGCTGCTCCAGACCTCATGTGCTTGCCTTAGCCAACCAGGCCCACCTCCTTCGAGACCTCTGCTGCTGCTGCTCGACCTCACTTCTCCCAGACCTCACGTGCTTGCCTGCCTTAGCCAATCAGGCCCAGCTGCTTCCAGACCTCTGCTGCTGCTCCTGGACCTCACTCAATGCTCCCAGACCTCATGTGCTTCCATGCCTTAGCCAGTCGGGCGCAGCTGCCTCCAGACCTCAGCTGCTGCTCCTGGACTTCACCCACTGCTCCCAGACCTCTTGTGCTTGCCTGCCTTATCCAATCGAGCACAGCTGCTTCCAGACCTAAGCTGCTGCTCCTGGACCTCACCCACTGCATCCGGACATCATATGCCTGCCTGCCTTTTCCAATCGGGCCCAGTTGCTTCAAGACCTCAGCTGCTGTTCCTGGGCCTCACCCACTGCACCCAGACCCCATGTTCTTGCATGCCTTATCCAATCGGGCCCAGCTTCTTCCAGACCTCAGTTACTACGCCTGGACAACACTCACTGCTCCCAAAACTCATGTGCTTGAATGCCTTAGCCAATCGGGCCCACCTACTTCCAGACCTAAGCTGCTGCTCCTGGACCTCACCCACTGCTCCCAGACCTCATGTGCTTGAATGCCTTAGCCCATCTGGACCAGCTGCTTACAGACCTCAGCTGCTTTTTCTGGGCCTCACCCACTGCACTCAGACCTCATGTGCTTGCGTGCCTTAGCCAATCAGGCCCAGCTGCTTCCAGACCTCAGCTTCTGTTCCTGGGCCTCACCCACTGCTCCCAGACCTCATGTGCTTGCATGCCTTAGCCAATCGGGCCCAGCTGCTTCCAGACCTCAGCTGCTGCTCCTGGACCTCACCCACTGCTCCCAGACCTCATGTGCTTGCATGCCTTAGCCAATCGGGCCCAGCTGCTTCCAGACCTCAGCTGCTGCTCCTGGACCTCACCCACTGCACCCAGACCTCATGTGCTTGCCTGCCTTAGCCAATCGGGCCCAGCTGCTTCCAGACCTCAGCTGCTGCTCCTGGACCTCACCCACTGCTCCCAGACCTCATGTGGTTTCATGCCTTAGACAATCGGGCCCAGCTGCTTCCAGACCTCAGCTGCTCCTGGACCTCACCCAGTTCTCCCAGACTTCATGTGCTTGCATGCCTTAGCCAATCGGTCCCAGCTGCTTCCAGACCTCAGCTGCTGTTCCTGGGCCTCGCCCACTGCACCCAGACTTCATGTGCTTGCATGCCTTAGCCAATCGGGACCACCTGCTTCCAGACCTCAGCTGCTGTTCCTGAACTTCACCCACTGCTCCCAAACCTCATGTGCTTGCATGCCTTAGGCAATCGGGCCCAGCTGCTTCAAGACCTCAGCTGCTTCTCCTGGACCTCACCCACTGTCCCAGACCACATGTGCTTGCATGCCTTAGCGAATCGGGCCCAGCTGCTTCCAGACCTCAGCTACTGCTCCTGGACCTCACCCACTGCTCCCAGACCTCATGTGCTTCCATGCCTTAGCTAATCGGGCCCAGCTGCTTCCAGACCTCAGGTGCTGCTCCTGGACCTCACCCACTGCTCCCAGACGTTAAGTGCTTCCATGACTTAGCCAATCAGGCCCAGCTGCTTCCAGACCTCAGCTGCTGCTCCTTGGCCTCACCCACAGAGAGAGAGAGAGAGAGAGAGAGAGAGAGAGACACAGAGAGAGACAGAAAGAGAGAGAGAGAGAGAGAGATGAGAGAGAGAGAGAGACAGAGACAGAGAGAGAGAGAGACAGAGAGACAGAGAGAGAGAGAGAGAGAGAGAGAGAGAGAGAGACAGAGAGAGAGAGAGAGAGAGAGAGAGAGAGAGACAGAGAGAGAGAGAGAGAGAGAGAGAGAGAGAGAGAGAGAGAGAGAGAGAGAGAGAGAGAGAGAGAGAGAGAGAGAGAGAGAGAGAGAGAGAGAGAGAGAGAGACAGAGAGAGAGAGAGAGAGAGAGAGAGAGAGAGAGAGAGAGAGAGAGAGAGAGAGAGAGAGAGAGAGAGAGAGAGAGAGAGAGAGAGAGAGAGAGAGAGAGAGAGAGAGAGAGAGAGAGAGAGAGAGAGAGAGAGAGAGAGAGAGAGAGAGAGAGAGAGAGAGAGAGAGAGAGAGAGAGAGAGAGAGAGAGAGAGAGAGAGAGAGAGAGAGAGAGAGAGAGAGAGAGAGAGAGAGAGAGAGAGAGAGAGAGAGAGAGAGAGAGAGAGAGAGAGAGAGAGAGAGAGAGAGAGAGAGAGAGAGAGAGAGAGAGAGAGAGAGAGAGAGAGAGAGAGAGAGAGAGAGAGAGAGAGAGAGAGAGAGAGAGAGAGAGAGAGAGAGAGAGAGAGAGAGAGAGAGAGAGAGAGAGAGAGAGAGAGAGAGAGAGAGAGAGAGAGAGAGAGAGAGAGAGAGAGAGAGAGAGAGAGAGAGAGAGAGAGAGAGAGAGAGAGAGAGAGAGAGAGAGAGAGAGAGAGAGAGAGAGAGAGAGAGAGAGAGAGAGAGAGAGAGAGAGAGAGAGAGAGAGAGAGAGAGAGAGAGAGAGAGAGAGAGAGAGAGAGAGAGAGAGAGAGAGAGAGAGAGAGAGAGAGAGAGAGAGAGAGAGAGAGAGAGAGAGAGAGAGAGAGAGAGAGAGAGAGAGAGAGAGAGAGAGAGAGAGAGAGAGAGAGAGAGAGAGAGAGAGAGAGAGAGAGAGAGAGAGAGAGAGAGAGAGAGAGAGAGAGAGAGAGAGAGAGAGAGAGAGAGAGAGAGAGAGAGAGAGAGAGAGAGAGAGAGAGAGAGAGAGAGAGAGAGAGAGAGAGAGAGAGAGAGAGAGAGAGAGAGAGAGAGAGAGAGAGAGAGAGAGAGAGAGAGAGAGAGAGAGAGAGAGAGAGAGAGAGAGAGAGAGAGAGAGAGAGAGAGAGAGAGAGAGAGAGAGAGAGAGAGAGAGAGAGAGAGAGAGAGAGAGAGAGAGAGAGAGAGAGAGAGAGAGAGAGAGAGAGAGAGAGAGAGAGAGAGAGAGAGAGAGAGAGAGAGAGAGAGAGAGAGAGAGAGAGAGAGAGAGAGAGAGAGAGAGAGAGAGAGAGAGAGAGAGAGAGAGAGAGAGAGAGAGAGAGAGAGAGAGAGAGAGAGAGAGAGAGAGAGAGAGAGAGAGAGAGAGAGAGAGAGAGAGAGAGAGAGAGAGAGAGAGAGAGAGAGAGAGAGAGAGAGAGAGAGAGAGAGAGAGAGAGAGAGAGAGAGAGAGAGAGAGAGAGAGAGAGAGAGAGAGAGAGAGAGAGAGAGAGAGAGAGAGAGAGAGAGAGAGAGAGAGAGAGAGAGAGAGAGAGAGAGAGAGAGAGAGAGAGAGAGAGAGAGAGAGAGAGAGAGAGAGAGAGAGAGAGAGAGAGAGAGAGAGAGAGAGAGAGAGAGAGAGAGAGAGAGAGAGAGAGAGAGAGAGAGAGAGAGAGAGAGAGAGAGAGAGAGAGAGAGAGAGAGAGAGAGAGAGAGAGAGAGAGAGAGAGAGAGAGAGAGAGAGAGAGAGAGAGAGAGAGAGAGAGAGAGAGAGAGAGAGAGAGAGAGAGAGAGAGAGAGAGAGAGAGAGAGAGAGAGAGAGAGAGAGAGAGAGAGAGAGAGAGAGAGAGAGAGAGAGAGAGAGAGAGAGAGAGAGAGAGAGAGAGAGAGAGAGAGAGAGAGAGAGAGAGAGAGAGAGAGAGAGAGAGAGAGAGAGAGAGAGAGAGAGAGAGAGAGAGAGAGAGAGAGAGAGAGAGAGAGAGAGAGAGAGAGAGAGAGAGAGAGAGAGAGAGAGAGAGAGAGAGAGAGAGAGAGAGAGAGAGAGAGAGAGAGAGAGAGAGAGAGAGAGAGAGAGAGAGAGAGAGAGAGAGAGAGAGAGAGAGAGAGAGAGAGAGAGAGAGAGAGAGAGAGAGAGAGAGAGAGAGAGAGAGAGAGAGAGAGAGAGAGAGAGAGAGAGAGAGAGAGAGAGAGAGAGAGAGAGAGAGAGAGAGAGAGAGAGAGAGAGAGAGAGAGAGAGAGAGAGAGAGAGAGAGAGAGAGAGAGAGAGAGAGAGAGAGAGAGAGAGAGAGAGAGAGAGAGAGAGAGAGAGAGAGAGAGAGAGAGAGAGAGAGAGAGAGAGAGAGAGAGAGAGAGAGAGAGAGAGAGAGAGAGAGAGAGAGAGAGAGAGAGAGAGAGAGAGAGAGAGAGAGAGAGAGAGAGAGAGAGAGAGAGAGAGAGAGAGAGAGAGAGAGAGAGAGAGAGAGAGAGAGAGAGAGAGAGAGAGAGAGAGAGAGAGAGAGAGAGAGAGAGAGAGAGAGAGAGAGAGAGAGAGAGAGAGAGAGAGAGAGATAGAGAGAGAGAGAGAGAGAGAGAGAGAGAGAGAGAGAGAGAGAGAGAGAGAGAGAGAGAGAGAGAGAGAGAGAGAGAGAGAGAAAGAGTTGACCTTGACTCAGATAACTGGGAATTAGAGAGCTGTCAGTGAAGCCTTAGCCAATCAGGCCCAGCTGCTTCAGACCTCAGCTGCTCCTGGACCTCACCACTGCTCCCAGACCTCATGTGCTTGCATGCCTTAGCCAATCGGCCCAGCTACTGCTCCTGGACCTCACTCACTGCTCCCAGACCTCATGTGCTTGTATGGTTTAGCCAATCGGGGCCAGCTGCTTCCCGACCTCCGCTGCTACTCCTGGGGCTCACCCCCTGCTCCAGACCTCAGCTGCTCCTGGACCTCACCACTGCTCCAGGAGCAGAAGTTGAGGTCTGGAAGCAGCTGGGCCCGATTGGCTAAGGCATGCAAGCACATGAGGTCTGGGAGCAGTGGGTGAGGCCAAGGAGCAGCAGCTGAGGTCTGGGAGCAGTGGGTGAAGTCCAGGAGCAGCAGCTAAGGTCTGGAAGCAGCTGGGCCCGATTGGCTAAGGCATGCAAACACATGAGGACTAGGAGCAGTGGGTGAGGCCAAGGAGCAGCAGCTGAGGTCTGGAAGCAGCTGCTGCTCCTGGACCTCACCCACTGCTCCCAGACCTCAGCTGCTCCTGGGCCTCACCCACTGCTCCCAGACCTCAGCTGCTCCTGGACCTCACCCACTGCTCCTAGACCTCACGTGCTTGCATGCCTTAGCCAATCGGGCCCAGCTGCTTCCAGACCTCAGCTGCTCCTGGGCCTCACCCACTGCTCCAAGACCTCATGTGCTTGTATGCCTTAGCCAATGGGGCCCAGCTGCTTCCAGACCTCATGCTTGCATGCCTTAGCCAATCGGGCCCAGCTGCTTTTAGACCTCAGCTTCTGCTCCCGTACCTCACCACTGCTCCCAGACCTCACTTGGTTGCCTGCCTTATCCAATAGGGTCCAGCTGCTTCCAGACCTCATTGTGCTTGCATGCCTTAGCCAATCGGGCCCAGCTGCTTCCAGACCTCCGCTGCTCCTGGACCTCACCCACTGCTCCAGACCTCATGCTTGCATGCCTTAGCCAATCAGGCCCAGCTGCTTCCAGACCTCAGCTGCTCCTGGACCTCACCACTGCTCCCAGACCTCATGCTTGCATGCCTTAGCCAATCGGGCCCAGCTGCTTCCAGACCTCATGTGCTTGCATGCCTTAGCCAATCAGGCCCAGCTGCTTCAGACCTCAGCTGCTGCTCCTGGACCTCACCCACTGCTCCAGACCTCAGCTGCTGCTCCTGGGCCTCACCCACTGCTCCAGACCTCAGCTGCTCCTGGGCCTCACCCACTGCTCCAGACCTCATGCTTGCATGCCTTAGCCAATCAGGCCCAGCTGCTTCCAGACCTCATGTGCTTGCATGCCTTAGCCAATCAGGCCCAGCTGCTTCCAGACCTCATGCTTGCATGCCTTAGCCAATCAGGCCCAGCTGCTTCCAGACCTCATGTGCTTGCATGCCTTAGCCAATCGGCCCAGCTGCTTCCAGACCTCATGCTTGCATGCCTTAGCCAATCGGCCCAGCTGCTTCCAGACCTCATGTGCTTGCATGCCTTAGCCAATCGGCCCAGCTGCTTCAGACCTCAGCTGCTGCTCCTGGGCCTCACCCACTGCTCCAGACCTCATGCTTGCATGCCTTAGCCAATCGGCCCAGCTGCTTCCAGACCTCATGTGCTTGCATGCCTTAGCCAATCGGGCCCAGCTGCTTCAGACCTCAGCTTCTGCTCCTGGACCTCACCACTGCTCCCAGACCTCATGTGCTTGCATGCCTTAGCCAATCAGGCCCAGCTGCTTCCAGACCTCATGCTTGCATGCCTTAGCCAATCGGCCCAGCTGCTTCAGACCTCAGCTGCTCCTGGGCCTCACCCACTGCTCCAGACCTCAGCTGCTCCTGGACCTCACCCACTGCTCCAGACCTCAGCTGCTTCCAGACCTCAGCTTCTGCTCCTGGACTTCACCCACTGCTCCAGACCTCAGCTTCTGCTCCTGGACCTCACCACTGCTCCCAGACCTCAGCTGCTTCCAGACCTCATGCTTGCATGCCTTAGCCAATCGGCCCAGCTGCTTCCAGACCTCAGCTGCTTCCAGACCTCATGCTTGCATGCCTTAGCCAATCGGCCCAGCTGCTTCCAGACCTCATGTGCTTGCATGCCTTAGCCAATCAGGCCCAGCTGCTTCCAGACCTCAGCTGCTTCCAGACCTCAGCTTCTGCTCCTGGACCTCACCCACTGCTCCAGACCTCATGCTTGCATGCCTTAGCCAATCGGCCCAGCTGCTTCCAGACCTCATGTGCTTGCATGCCTTAGCCAATCGGCCCAGCTGCTTCAGACCTCAGCTTCTGCTCCTGGACCTCACCACTGCTCCCAGACCTCATGCTTGCATGCCTTAGCCAATCGGCCCAGCTGCTTCCAGACCTCATGCTTGCATGCCTTAGCCAATCAGGCCCAGCTGCTTCAGACCTCAGCTGCTCCTGGACCTCACCACTGCTCCCAGACCTCAGCTTCTGCTCCTGGACCTCACCCACTGCTCCAGACCTCATGCTTGCATGCCTTAGCCAATCGGCCCAGCTGCTTCAGACCTCAGCTTCTGCTCCTGGACCTCACCCACTGCTCCCAGACCTCATGTGCTTACATGCCTTAGCCAATCAGGCCCAGCTGCTTCCAGACCTCATGCTTGCATGCCTTAGCCAATCAGGCCCAGCTGCTTCCAGACCTCATGCTTGCATGCCTTAGCCAATCAGGCCCAGCTGCTTCCAGACCTCAGCTGCTCCTGGACCTCACCCACTGCTCCTAACGGACTGCAATTGAAGAAAGGTTGGGGAAAACACATTAGCTGTGACAGCTTGAAATTACAAAGCTGCGGACAAACATTCCAACTCCATTGCAGAGAAAGTTGTCTACTAAGTATCTAAGATTAAGGATACCAGCAGAAAATTCGGTCCAAAATTTTGGGTCCTTTCCCATTGTAAAATTATTAATCCCTCTGCCCAACTCAGAGTTAAAATACACCCAGTGCCCAGCTTAAAACCTGCAGTCTGGTCTGAGACCTCAACCTGCCGCCCCACCACCTTGATAATCCAAGGAAACCTTTATGAAATCAAGAAAACTTTGACTCTAGACTATATTCACAAGTCCACGCATATCCATTATCTGAATCTACCCAAAGTTGGAATCAACAAGATTAAACAATTTCACACTTTCCTGACAAACCTAAGAAACCTCTTGAGAGGGGGTAGAAGGGGGACCACTGACACTCTTCTTTATCAACTCTTGTTTTTCCAGGATATAGCTTCTTTCCAAGAGGGACGCTGTCAGGCCTGGAAACTATTAGACTTTAGGTTTCCAGACGCTGACATTTTCCTGAGGGAAGAAGGGGCTGAGGGGGGTAACATTCTTCAGACTCAAGGTGATGGGGCATCAGGAGGAGTGCAGAAGATATCTGAATGGACCAGAAGGGGACCATGTGACCATCAAAGTCGGGGTGGGACTTGGGTATAACTGGGGAACTGGAACTTCAGTTTTGAATTGCACTCATCGTGTGCCAGTCTCCTCATGCTAGTAAAGAACTCTGGAAAAGAAATGTCTCTGAGTTTCTTTTACGCAGAAGAGGTATTTCTGGAACCCTGACAACCTTGTCCTTAAAAGCAGCCCTGAATTCCAAATCTGCCTTTCATCTAGGACTCCTTTGTGTATTTCTGGTTGCCTTCATTTCATCTCTGATTGCAATTCATATGGGTTGAGGGATCCATAGCTTCTGCCAATCAGGATGTTTTCCATACGGGTTCCTCCTTCCTCTTCAGGAATTGGTTTTGTAATCCTAGGGATGGCTCTGAATTATTTGTCCACTGGCATGCAGGAAAGGGAGTTGGATTTGTGCAGCACAGGTCAAGCATATTGCACCCGCTTGTATTTTGTACTACAAATCCCATTAACTCCAGCCAACGTGAGCAACGTTGTGGATTCTGAGAATTGTAATCCAAAGCAAGGCTCCAGCTCCTATTCGCCTCTTCCTTTCCTTCCAGGCTGCACTGCATCCGGCTGGGGCCGGGAGCTGGCTCACGCCCAGCTGCTGGCGGTTGGGGAAGGTCCGGAGCCTCTGCAGAGCCAGGGCCAAGTGGCAACCAGGAGGAGGAGGAGGAGGGGAAGGATCTTCTTGGCCCCAGAGAAAGGGTCCAAGCCCCCTTTACCTGCATCCAGGTGAGGTTCCAAGAGTGCCGACATCACTGCGGAGCTTTTAATGCAGCTGCAGAGTTGAGCATTTC
The DNA here is from genome assembly GCF_028640845.1 of Ahaetulla prasina. Classification (NCBI taxonomy): domain Eukaryota; kingdom Metazoa; phylum Chordata; class Lepidosauria; order Squamata; family Colubridae; genus Ahaetulla; species Ahaetulla prasina. The sequence continues at coordinate 28,699 of NC_080553.1, read as the reverse complement.
CCCCCAGTGATCTGAAAGGATGCCCTGATTCCTCCATTAGCCCCCCCCGAGTCTTTGTCCCAAGCTGAGGATGCTCCTTCTACCTGGCAGGAGCGTCCTAAGCCACAGGAGGGCACCACCTCCCAAGACCAGAAATTAAACCTTTTCTGCCTCCTTGAGGCAGCTGGCACCGGACCCCCAAACCAGATCTTAGTGAGTCCAAGGGGAGGAGGAGGAGGAGGAGGAGGAGGAGGAGGAGGAGGAGGAGGAGGAGGAGGAGGAGGAGGAGGAGGAGGAGGAGGAGGAGGAGGAGGAGGAGGAGGAGGAGGAGGAGGAGGAGGAGGAGGAGGAGGAGGAGGAGGAGGAGGAGGAGGAGGAGGAGGAGGAGGAGGAGGAGGAGGAGGAGGAGGAGGAGGAGGAGGAGGAGGAGGAGGAGGAGGAGAAGGAGGAGGAGGAGGTGGAGGAGGAGGAGATGAAGGAGGAGGAGGAGGAGGAGGAGGAGGAGGAGGAGGAGGAGGAGGAGGAGGAGGAGGAGGAGGAGGAGGGGGAGCAGCAGGAGCAAGCGCCTGAGAAAGGCGGCTGAGGAGCTGAGAAAGGAAGAGGCCAAAGAACCGGATTCTCAGCGGCTTCAATGGCCTGGCCTGCAGCGCGCCTGGAGCATCGGTGCTAAGCAGGGATGCTGAGGTCTCACCTGGATGGGCGACCAGAGCGAGCGCTGCGGAAAGGCAGCCAGCAGGAAGTTCCCTTCGCCCCAGGGAAGAAGGCAGCTCCTTCCTTCCTTCCTCGCAGCTTCTCTTTTCCCTTCGCTCTCTCTGCTTTGCCTCCACCTGCTATTCTAGCCCTTCCCACTGGGGCGCCCTTCGTTTCTCTGCCCCCAAAGGACTCTGCAGCAGACGCTCCGGCTCCAGTTCGGACTTCAGCCGAGCAGCCGGGGGTTGGGGGAGAAGGCCAGAAGGGCCCTGGGGATGCAGGTGGCTCCTTCGTGATGGAGATTCAGCCCCACCGTCACGGGAGCCTCTTCCTTCCTCCCGTGGAGCGTCTCAAAGTAGCTGGTCTCCCACTTGATCCCTTTCTCCTCAACTGTGGGACCCACCTCGATCTGCCCGGGACTGATGGAGGCTCTTCATGGGGAGTTTGGGCTGGTGGTTGAGGTTTTGCTCTGCTGTGTAAGGGCTGCGTAAGAGGAGGACGTCACAAAGAGGCTCCAGACCCTTCGGGGCAGCTGATCAGGGAGGGAAACTCCGAGGAAGGGAAAGAGGGGAGAAAGGGAGAGAGAGAAAGAGGGGAGAGAGAGAGAAAGAGGGAGGGGGAGATGAAGGAATGGCCGGAATCCAAGACTTGGGTCCTTTCTGAAGAAGCAGCTCTCGCTGATTTGATCTCTGAAGCGTTGAGCAGGTCAGGCCGACACTTACTCAGTTATTTGTCCTTACAGAATAATTACAACGGAATGAAAAGTGAAGGGATTATTCGCCTTCCCTTTTTCCCTTTCCTTTCTTTTTCCCCTCCGGCTTCCTCCTTCCCTTCCTGCCTCCGTTTCCCTTTGACTCTTTCCCTTCTTCCCATTCAGACGGCGCAGAGTCCCTGCAAATTCCCCCTTCATTGGGATCAGCCTTGAGGCGAGGAGGATCGCCCAAAACCACCCCCTCCTCCTCCCGGCCCTCCCGGCTTCCCCCTCCCCTTGCCCGTCGCGCCCACCCCAGGCCCCCCTCCACCCTCCCCTGGAGTCCTTGCCCCCCACAGCCAGCCCCCCGGCCGCTCCTTCCAAGGGAGCCTCCTTTCCCAGGCGCCCCGCCAGCCTCCCAGCCGCTGAGGACGCGCCCCGCTCCGCCGCCAATCAAGTGACCCCCGCGGCATTTTGTCCCCCCTCCCCGCACCTCGCCCAGAGAAAGAGGCTGCCTGTCAGTGACCTCACCAAAGCCCAAAGGCCTCCGAACAGGGCGGGGTCGCTAAAGAATGGGGAGGGCGGGGGCTGCTGAATCCGTGGTGGAAACTCCTTCAGGGCGACGGGACTGCGGTGGGAGGGTCGCCAGGTCCGTCTCACCGGAGCCAATTGGGGAAGGAAGGAAGAAGGCTTTTCTGTCCTGGGGAAGGGGTGGAGTTCGGCTGACCTCCAAAGGCTTCTCCGCAGGGGCTGCCAGGAGAAGGACCGCCGCCCTAGGAGTGCTGGGTCGACCAAGACCGGGAGGAATAATGGGGGGTGAGGGGCTTTCAGATGGAGGGAGAATTGAGGCCTCCAATCTGCAGCTGATGAAAAGCTCCAGGTGATGCTGGTCCTCTTGGAAGCTTACCTGGACGCAGGTGAAAAAAGGGGGCGTTGACACCTTTAAACCAAGAGACCCTTCGCTTCCTCCTGAGCATCCTTCCAAGGGCTTTGCTGCTGCCCTTCGCCTCTCCTTCCTCCGGCTTCTCCAGCAGCCCGACGGCTGCAATCAAGGGAGAGAAATTCATCCCGGCTGCGGTGGCCGATCCGCCTCCAAGCACGGCTGCCGCCTCCGCCGGTGCCCACCTGCCCGCCTGCCCGCCTGGTGGACTTCTGGGATGCCCAAGACAAGCACCCCCAGAGAGCCCCAGAGATGCCCACCTGCCCAGGGATGCCCTCCTGCTCTCAGATAGAACGGACGGACACACACACACATGTGGCTCCTCTGCCTCTGGAGAGCCCTGCAGTGGCCTGGGAGGAAGGGCGCAGGAAGCCCCTCCATCCCTGCGGCAAAGCTGGGAGGAAGGAAGCAGCCAGGCGCCTCCCAGGGAGGAAGGAGGCTGCGGGCGGGAGGCGGAGGGAGCGAGGGGCAGCAGCCGAGAGCAGCTTCGGTCTGTGGAAGGACTGGCTGTGCCTGGACCAGGCGGAAATCAAAGGCAGAGGAGGACTTTGGGCCAATCTGAGGTTTAATCCTTCAAACAAAAGCCAAATGGGGGACTTGGAGTTCTGCTCCTATTTTAGGCATGAAAGCCAGCTGGCTCTGAGTTCTAATCCTCCCTTAGGCATGGAAACTTCCTGGGGGACTTTGGGCCAATCCCCAGGAGGCTCCTGAGTTCCAGTCCCACCTTAGTACTTTTTGATTGGGGGAGTGAAACTTGGAAATATTTTCTCATATGAATATTCTCATATTAATGATTTGTTTTTGCCCAACACTCAACGGAGTTTCCCACAACTTCCCTCCATCACCTGAGACGATGCTGGAGACGGAGACCTCCTCTTTCTGGGACTCCCAGATCTTCTGAGGCCAGAATTGGGGAGTCCTGGACGGAGGGACGGCTGAACGTCCAACCCTGCCTGGTGTGATGGAGGAAAGGGCAGTTGTGGGGAAACACTTATGGGGGCAAAGTCTCTGCCTTCTGCTTGTGGGGAACCAGGGCCTCTGGGCTCCTTCTGAATCTCAGGCTGACCTCGGTCTGGGCCATCCGAGCTTTTCTTGTCTCCTCTAAATGGAATTTGCAAAGGGACCTAAAATGGGTTTCTCATTAACCAGCAAACTCTGTGGTTGGAGAGCAGAGCCGCCCAGAAACCCAGCTCTTCCCTCCTTCCTCCCCTTCCTGGACCTGGATGAAGAGGCAGCACTGACCTCCGCCACAGTCTGTGATGCGGCCCTTGGCCAGGATCCTCAACCTCCTCCTGGGAGAGTCTGTCCCTTTCTCTGGCCATCTTCTCCAGCATCATCTTCACAGACAAGAAAGCTCGGAAGAGGAGCAGAGAAATGCTACAAGGCTCCATGGCATGGGACCAGGTTATTACGGGACCATTGCCACCAAATAGCCTCCCATGACAGCGTCCATATCAGCCAAACAATGTCGACTGGCCCCCAGGGAAGATTTCTGTCACCACCTGTGGAACGACTGCCTTTTAATCCTCTGACCGGACTTTTAAGCTCAAGACCTTGTTGTTTCATCTGCCTAGGGCAATTTTAATGGGTGATTTTATTGATGGTTTAGTTTTATAGTTTTCCCATTATTTTAATATTTTGGCAATGGAACCAGATTTTAATTGAAATATTGTGTTTTCTGTATATGTGTTTTAACATTGAGTCTTCTGGGGTATAGAAATGTTTAAAATAAATAAATAAATAATAAAGTGGTGGAGTGGACTATTAAAGGTTGTTAGATATCTCTTTATTTTCAATAAGGAAAGAAAAACACATACAGAGCTAGACAAAGTGAACCCAAAGTGAACCCCAGAGGGCTGTGATCCACTCTTTCAGAGGACATCAGGGAGCATTGAATAGCTGTGCAGATCTGCCTCCCAGCGGAGAGCAGGTGAAACTCTGCAGCCACAGTATTTGGGTCTTGGTTCTCCAGAGATTGTCACAACATGACTGGAGCTTCTTTACAGCTTCCATCTTGCCATTTTCTCCTCAGGCTTTTCTCCACCAGACGCTTTTCGCCTGTCAGTGGAAAACCTGCTCAAATTATTTTTAAGGCTCAGGTTCATTGGCTCTGAACATCAAATTCTTCTGAATGACCTTCACAGAGTTCTCTTTATTGAGCTGAAAGGAAGGGATTATACAGACATACTCTTCTTTATTCCTGCATATTATCTAAGTCGAAAGAATATTTTCTTTCAAATAAAAGAAACTTTAACTTCCTATCACAATGCTGTTATATCTCATGTTTTTACATTTCTTCTGGTTGTGAGCTGCTCCTTTGTGTTCAGGTCTGGCCTCAGAAGGATAATGTAGCACTTGGGGATGAAGATGCAGCCCAGCAGACCAGCACTGGAGGCCAGGATGGAGAAGACCTGCACAGCCACCATGTATTTCCCTTTGGTGCTCAGGTAGGTGGGCACAAAAGTCACCCAGACACTGCAGAAGACCAGCATGCTGAAGGTGATCAGCTTTGAAGGCCCCAGGCAGATTCCTGGCCAGGAAAGCCACCGTGAAGCAGATGGCAGCCAGGAAGCCCATGTAGCTGAGGGTGACGAACAGGACAACGGCCCTTGCATTGCAGGACGCTCTCCAGGCTGGGAGTGGAGGTCAGAGTCAGGAAGGGGGAAACTCCCAGCCAGATGGAGCAGATGATAATTTGGACAGCAGAAGAAGAGAGGATGATGGAGTTGGCCAAGCTCTTCCCAACCATCTCTTCACTCGGTTTCCTGGTTTTGTGGCCAGAAGGCCAGCACCACCGTGATGGTTTTGGCCAAGAGAGAAGAAACGCAACTGAGAAGATGAGGCTGAAGACCGTTGTCGGAGAAGGCAGGTGGCTTTCCTTGGTTGACCAATGAAGAAGAGGAGACAAGAAGCAAAGCAGGAGGGAGACCAGGAGGAGGAGAGGTCCCGTTGTTGGCTTTGACAAGGGAGTTTCTATTTAATGAAGATGATTAAAATGTGATTAAGAACAAGAGAAGGGCAAAAGAGACCAGGATAATACCCAGAAGTTCTTCATAAGACAGGAAGGTTATAATTTTGGGGATACATTGGACTGGCCTCATTTGGATATTTATCATCAGGGCACTTGGTGCATTTTTCTTTATCTGAGAAAGCCAAAAAGCAATATTTCTTTAATATTCTGTCCTTTTTATCTTACAGAAAATACCTTCTTTGGATAATAGCTGATACCACAGACATTTTCCAAGAACAGTCACTCCTTTGAAATGATCACAGAAAAGGAAGTGCAGGACCTATTTCACAGACAAAAGCCAGGAAAAGCTCCAGGCCCAGACAAGATAACTCCTTCTTGCTTAAAAGTCTGTGCTGACCAATTGGCCCCCATCTTCACCCATATTTTCAATAAATCACTAGAGATGTGCTATGTTCCTTCTTGCTTCAAACACTCTACCATCATCCCAGTGCCGAAGAAGCCCACCATCAAGGAACTGAATGACTACAGACCAGTTGCTCTAACATCTGTAGTCATGAAAACCTTTGAAAGGCTAGTGCTTTCCTACCTGAAAACCATCACGGATCCGCTGTTAGACCCCTTGCAAGCAAGATCAACAGATGATGCTGTTAATATGGCTCTGCACTACATCCTACAACATCTTGAGTCTCCAAAGACCTATGCAAGGGTCCTTTTTGTAGACTTTAGTTCAGCATTCAATACCATCATTCCAGACATTCTTCTAACTAAGCTAAACCAGCTACAGGTACCGGAACAGACTTGTAAGTGGATCACAAGCTTCCTAACAAACAGGAAGCAGCAGGTGAAGCTAAGCAAGATCACATCAAATACCTGTACAATTAGCACAGGGGCCCCCCAAGGCTGTGTGCTCTCCCCACTTCTCTTCTCTCTGTATACCAATGACTGCATCTCCAATGATCCATTTGTTAAGCTACTGAAGTTCGAGATGATACAACAGTGATTGGTCTCATTCGAGACAATGACGAATCCGCATATAGACGAGAGGTCGAACGACTAGCCTTGTGGTGCAACCAAAACAATCTGGAACTGAACACACTCAAAACCGTAGAAATGGTGGTAGACTTTAGGAAAAACCCTTCCATACTTCCACCTCTCACAATACTTGACAACACAGTATCAACAGTAGAAACCTTCAAATTTCTGGGTTCAATCATATCGCAAGATCTCAAATGGACAGCTAACATCAAAAACATCATTAAAAAAGGACAACAAAGAATGTTCTTTCTGCCAACTCAGTAAGCTCAAACTGCCCAAGAAGCTGCTGATCCAATTCTACAGAGGAATTATTGAGTCTGTCATTTGCACCTCTATAACTGTCTGGTTCGGTTCTGCAACCCAACAAGAAAAACAGACTTCAGAGGATAATTAGAACTGCAGAAAAAATAATTGCTACCAACCTGCCTTCCATTGAGGACCTGTATACTGCACGAATCAAGAAGAGGCCGTGAAATATTTGCAGACCCCTCGCATCCTGGACATAAACTGTTTCAACTCCTACCTCAAACGACGCTATAGAGCACTGCACACCAGAACAACTAGACACAAGAACAGTTTTTTCCGAAGGCCATCACTCTACTAAACAAATAATTCCTCAACACTGTCAGACTATTTACTGAATCTGCACTACTATTAATAGTTTCATAGTTCCCATCACCAATCTCTTTCCACTTATGACTGTATGACTATAACTTGTTGCTGGCAATCCTTATGATTTATATTGATATATTGATCATCAATTGTGTTGTAAATGTTATACCTTGATGAACGTATCTTTTCTTTTATGTACACTGAGAGCATATGCACCATGACAAATTCCTTGTATGTCCAATCACACTTGGCCAATAAAATTCTATTCTATTCTATTCATTACCAATTTTTCTATTCTCTTTTCTTCTTTCTTCCATCTTCTAAAAGATACTGCAAAACATTATATTCTACCAGCAATGGTATTTCATGAAATATTCATTTAGACTATTCATCAGTGATACATCTGAGAACTTAGCAAAATTGATGAAATTGGTATTGCCTACTGTTGTATTATGACTCAGGAAATAATCAGGTGTTGCAGCTCTGAAAGTCCTAGCAAAGTCCTCAAGGCAGGCAGGAGACCAGAAATGACTTCAGCAAGATAACAGACTTGTGACTAGAATAGAAAGCAGATCCTTTATATAGCCATTCTCCAAATCAGATTATCCAGGCCTGTTTTCTGTTGAGTATCAATTCTCCTGAAGAGAAGTCTGCATGTTTATATCTCAGGCTCACATGCTGTAAATCTAGTTCTCCATTTGCCTGGGCATGGAGCCAGCTGAATCATTCTTCTTTGTGTCATTCTTCCTACATCTAGACACTCAGTGTTCAAGGATAAACTAACAAGGGAAAGTGCAGACACAAATATTGGCATTGCTTTCTTGTTTTTCCTTCGCTGTTGAAATTGAGCTGATCAATCTGTGTGAATCTATCTCAGTGAGCAATTCAATCTGCCTGTTTTGTCCTTTTGAATTGCAAGAACTTTTTGTTAGAAAATAGTTAATTATTTTTATGGTTTATTATTTTAGACATAGAATCAGTTAAGGAAGTTTTAAATTTAGCTGATTTTATCTAAAATATAAATTAAATAAAATAATAAAATATTGGTGCTGCTTTCTGAGATTTGTGTGTTTTCTAGTGTTTCTACAAACACAAAATCCAAATTATGCATTTTGTGTTGTGTTGTGTGGAAAGATTATTTTTGAGCTTTTTGATGTGTGAGGTTAATGTTCATGCCATTTTTGGAAGTGCAGCTCTTTCAGTTGTGTAGCTGACTTGTGAGTGAAGTTATTTTTGATTTTATTGCTTTGTGCTTTGTTTATTATTTATTATTTATTGATTGGAGATCATCTGAAAAGACAATAATTGAGACAGAAATGGTAAAATTTGATTTATGTGGATTTTGTTATCTCAAAATTTGTGTCAGAATGCTGATTTTACTTGTTAGGGTGAAAAGATCTAAGGTTTTTCCAGCTCATTCTGATTGATTGATTCATCTACAACATGTAAATATTTGTGTAATGAGTTCCACATAATTATTCAAGAACAATACCATGACATTATCAGGATCCTCAAGAGGTAATATTCAGATAACAGAGTAACAAATTGATCTCTGGTCATCATGGTTGTAATAAGAGATACCATTTTGACCAATGATAGTCTCTTTTGAAATGTGTGACAATTAAGGCCTTCAGAATGGACCAAACAATTCATCTCTTTTAAAGAATGTAAGTTCTGAAAGATAAAATGACATATCAAACTAGAAAGCAAAGAGATTTCTCTTTAGTAATTGTAGTCTGATCATATTTGTAAAGTCTTGATATTTGCAAGAAATAGTGCATTAAAAATAAAAATATTGGTGAGCCAATCTGTTTTTAATTGCATTCAAAGGTTTAGATTAAAATATTTTCCTCAGTGTAATTCCTGATGGAGAAGGTCTACAAGAACAGTCAGATACAAAGTCTTTTCTTGACAAATGAACAACTTTCCAAATCTGGACTATAAGACTACAAAAACAAGGAATGCCAGAAAATGTTGCTCTCCATAAAATAAATGGAAATGAAAAAGGAGTATCCATGTGACTCATTGAAAACTGGAGAATGGAGGCAGTGTGACTGTCTGTTTCTTAATCCAGCAGACTTTCTCTGAGGTTCTAGGATGAGGAGCCTCAGAGTCCACTGATAGAGAGCTGCCGCCAGATTTTTAGATATAGGGCCAGATGAGAATCCAGAAAAGGCGGCTGGAGCCAAACCACTAAAGAAAAATGGCTGAATGAGTCATGAGTCCATCATGTCTATCTATAAACTTTAAATTTCCACCAAGGAGATAAAAGCCCAGCAACATTTACAACATAATCAGCCTATCCAATGGCAGGACTGCTGCAGGACCACTAGTTTTGAGACTCCAGTCTGGCCTCTACTGACTTTTGAATGCCATTACAGCCACCTGTAAAGAAGCTTCTTCAACCATATCTCACCATTTAAATTTGAATCACTGCCATAGTGACTTATACCATAGAAGCCAAATTGACACCATTTAAAGTTAAAGAGAGATATAAAATCAATTGATTAAGTGCAGACACTTAATCATTACTAAATAAATAATAATTTTTTTCAAAGGAATAAGAAAGATCATCATTATGCATGAAAATCAAACGCTGATAAAATCTTAGAATCAAGATTAACAACTATTGAACAAAACCTAGAAAAAAGAATTCAAAATATTGAACAAAACCTAGAAAAAAGAATTCAAAATATTGAACAAAACTTAGAAAAAAAAATTCTATCAGTTATTGAACAAAGTTTCACAGATTTGATAAAACAAATTTCAACACTTGAAAACTCTAATGATCCAAATCTTCCACTCATCTATCACCACAAAACATAAACTTACAACTCAACCAGTATCAAATTAATACAATCAACCAAACAACAAACAACTACTAATCAACTAATCAGAGATGCAATGGAGAGAGGACAAAATAAATAATGCAATATTATTTGACTTGAAAACATAAATGAACAGATATGATTCACAACCATTAAAATTATAATTCATCAACCATCTCCCTGAAATAATTTTTCCAGAGATGGACCAGAATATAAAAAAAATGGACAACAGCACCAAGATTTTGTAGATTATATGCACCAATGAGGACAGTAAACGAAATTCATAAAGACTATAAACTCAATTGTAAATCCAATACCTACAGTAAACTTAGATCAGTGATATCCTTTCAAAGGATAGCCTTGAACTTTGATAGAACCAAAAGAAGACAAGACAACAAATCCAAACATAGATACCATGTTGATTATAAAATAAACCTGAAATCAAAAAATCATAAATATCACCATAACAATCAACCAGCCATCCAAACAGCCATCCAACCAGCCATCCAACCAGCCATCCAACCAACAGCCATCCAACCAACAGCCATCCAACCAGCCATCCAACCAGCCATCCAAACAGCCATCCAAGCAGCCATCCAAGCAGCCATCCAAACAGCCATCCAAGCAGCCATCCAAACAGCCATCCAACCAGCCATCCAAACAGCCATCCAAACAGCCATCCAAACAGCCATCCAAACAGCCATCCAACCATCTATACAATATCATTGTAAAACCTACTAACACCCAAACTATGATTTCAACACCAATCTGATCTCAAATGCAAGATAAATTAAAGAATTATTAACAAATATGAATTTATCCTCTTATTAAAAGGCACATTTGATATCAGTTTGTGAACATATTAATCATTTGACTCCATTATCTCAAACAAAGAATATCAGTCTGATGATGGACCAGAGGTGGAGTGGCTTACAAAAGACACTGAATCTAAAAATATCCAAGTAGCTAAACTCTCTTTCCTGAAAACCATGAATCCTTGAAATGATTCTTACTATGAGAGCTGATCAATTACCATAAATATGCTAACCTCAATGCTAATATGACTACCTCTTGCCCATACTCTTATCTTCCTGGGTGATTTAAATCACTCATTAACTGACAATGAACAGTCAACTGACCCAATCCATACTAATATCAAATGTTACAAATAGGTCTTGACAACTTAAATTAACAAGACTAACAACTCCTGGTGACCTCTTCGCTGAGCCCTAATTAAAGGGGACTGAAAAAGCCAGGAAAAGCTTTAATCTTTTCCCTGGATGAAGAGGAAAGATAAGAGCAGCAGGAATAGACCTCCAGAGGCTTTGTTTTAATTACAGAGCAGATGTCATAAATATTCCCATCTCCGACTTCGTGTCCTGAAAGAAGAAAGTGTCCATCTCTAATTGTCTTATCTTTATGGATCTCTTTAAGCAGACGGAATGAGTGCAGGGACAATTATTGGATTGCAAGTATTTTTGATTTCCTGACTTCTACCTTCTAAAAGAGAATTTTTTCTTTGTTCTAATTGACTTTAAAGATGGCGCCTGAACGGAAAGTGAAATGGAATTTTAAACACAACTAAGAAGATAAGAAATGTTATGGATTTTAATGAAGTGAACTGATTCTCCTATACTTAAAGGGAAAAGAGAAGTTTCTAGACTTATATTTTGTGAATTTTAAAACTGAAATGGCTACTAAACCACCTAAGACTGGGGCAGAAGGGTTCTGAACCAGCTTTAGAAGATCTGATTAAAGAGCAAGGAAAGTGTCTGAAGAAAGGTTTAAGGAGATTATGGATAATAATGAGAAAATAAGAAGAAATAAAAGAGAATAATAAAAATAAGAGAAGATATCTGATGGCTTTTCAAGGTTTGGCAAAAGACTGGAGGTGGTGGAGGAGGAGGTGCAAGAAATTGTTCAGTCAAATCAACAAATAGAAAATAGAATGGGGAAAAATCAAATTGGATAAAATGAAGATCAAGTGGTGGTGATGCAGTATAGAATGATGGAAGGAGCTCTGAGAATTAGAGGTTTGAATGAGGACAAAGGGAAGATTTAAAAATTTTATCAGAAGCTCTGGCTGAATTTATTGAACTTGATCCACAAGAGGTTGCTTATCAAATTGACAAAATTTATAGAGTTAATTCTTGGATTGCTAGGCAAAAGAAACTTCCTAGAGACATTGTGGTTTATTTTTGAAAAGAACAGTGAGGAATCAAATTTTGCAAGTTGCTTTTCAGAAAAACTTGAAAATAGAACAGGAGTTGAAGGTTTTGAAAGAGATTCCAAGATGTTAAGGATAGAAAGGACTTTACATTTTTACACAAGAACTTAAGAAACCAGATTCAATTTAGATGGGAGGTTCCAGTTGGCTTGACAGTGTATTATCAAGGAAGGAGACATCATTGATACAGTGCTGGCAAAGATTTTCTTTCTACAGTGTTGAAATTTGAAATAGAAATAATAGAAAAAGAATTCAAGAGACTCAAATGGGTGTGGAAGCTGAGGTGATTCCAGTGATGTTACCATCAGAGGAACAACCACAAGAACAAAGACTGACGAGGGAGCCCTGCTTAGAAAGGAGCAACAAACTCAAAGTAAAGTTCAGGATTCTGCTACAGAAGTGGAGGAGCACTCAAGATACGGAGGACTTCAGTTGATTGCTCAAAGGCTTCAGCAGCCCAGTAATGGCAAATAAAATCTTGACTTGGAATGTCAATGGTTTGAATTCAGCTCAGAAGAGAAGATTTCATTATTTGAAACAATTTAAAAATGATATATTTGCTTACAAGAACATATTAAATTATCAGATCAAAAGTACCTAATAAACTCAAAGTTAGGTAAACATTTTGTTGCTTCAGCTTTGGAGAAAACATATAGTGGTTTATTTGAGAAAAGATATACCAGCCAAGTTAATAGAGGCAGATATTCACGGAAGATATATTGCTATTGAACTTACAATAGAAAAGGACTCTGCTTGGTATATATGCACCCAATCAGCAACAAGAAAATTTTATAGAATGTTATATGATAAGTTGATCTATGGGATTATAAATCGTGTACATATTGGGAGATTGGAATGGAGTAATAGATACACGAAAGGACAAGAGAATTTCTTCCAAGAAGATACCTGCACATGCAAAGCTGCCTAAATCCTTTTTGATATGATAGAAGATTTTGAAGAGATGTATGGAGACTGCAAATTTGGAGGAAAGACTATACTTTTTCTCTGATAGGCATCAATCTCACGTATTGATTTTATTTTAATTTCTAATGATTTGCTTTTAGGTGAAGAAAACTAAGATATTTCCAAGATGTTTGTCTGATCATAGTCCTGTTTGGATGGAATTGGGAAAGAGGTAGAAGAACTTGGAGATTAAATGAAAATTTGTTTAGATATCAGGATAATGTAAATCAATGTAAAAGCAGATGAAAGAATTTTTGATTATAATTTGAATAATCAAACATCGATAGAAATGGTTTGGGACAGTAAAGCTTTTATGAGAGGTGTATTATATCTTAATAGACAGAGAAATAAGCAACAAAGACAGCGAGGTATTTAGAAGAGGAAATTTATAAGAAACAACAATTATTAATACATCCACATGATCAAAAACTTAAAGATGCAATAAAGTTACTACAGAATCAATTTAATATGATAATGGCTGATCAGGTGGCAACAAATATACAATATGCCAAACATAATACTTTTGTAACGCAAATAGACCTGGTAGGTGGTTAGCATACTTTAAGGAAAAGACAAAACAACGTATAGAAAAATAGAATACAAAGGTAAAGAGATATCAACAGGATAAAATTAAAAAGCTTTTAGAATATTATACAAATTTATATCTTAAAGATAATATATTGAATAGGATATTGATAATTATTTGAAGGAATATAAGGTTAAAATTTAACTTTAGAACAAACGGATGAATTGAATCGCCTATAACCTCGGAAGAAATTATTTTGGTAATTAAACAATTAAAATGGGAAAACTCCTGAGGATACAGTTAGTTATTATAGGAATTTACAGGATGAGATGTTAGGTCCACTTAAGGAATTATTTAATCAGATACAACTAGGAGAATTCTCAGAACCTCTTTATTTCATTGATACCAAAGAGGAACAGGATTGTTCTAAACCTGGGAATTATAGGCCAATCTCACTTTTAAATAATGATTATAAGATTTTGTTAAAATAATAGCTAATAGATTAATGTTGATTGCAGCGAAGAATTCATAATGATCAATCTGGATTTATAAAAGGGAGATGAGGAATAATGTTAGGCAGATTGTTAATTTACTGGAGTTAGAAAAGAAAATTTTATTCCAGCATTTATTTTCTCGATGCAGAGAAAGCTTTTGATTGCATTGGGATTTTTATTTAAATTAATAGAAAAGATGCAATTTGGAGATGGTTTTAAGAATAATTAAAATTTATGGAGAGCAAACAGCAGATTATAATCAATGGTAGCTTAACAGAACCTTTTAAGATTGCGAAGGAACAAGACAGGGATGTCCTTTATCACCATTATTGTTTATTTTAACTCTAGAACCATTATTGGATAAAATACGAGAAGTAAAGGAGATAGAGGAATTAGAGTTAGACAGTATGAATATAAGTTAAGAGCTTTTGCAGATGATTTGGTGATTACTTTAACAAACCCTATAAATTCTAGTAAATCTTTGTTGGAAATAATTGATCAATATGGGAATGTTTCAGGGTTTAAGGTAAATCAGAAAAGACAAAAGTGATAATAAAAATATGGCCAGACAACAGAAAGAAAACTAGAGGAAGTAACAGGATTTGAAATTGTAAAGAAGGTTAAGTACTTAGGGGTTTATATTATCAAATGTGAAATTGTATAAGAATAACTATGAGGTTTTATGGCAAAAGTTCAGAAGGAGTTGATTGTTTGGAAAAATTGCAATTATCTTTGGGGAGAATTGCTGCTATTAAAATGAATGTTTTACCTAGATTTTTATTCCTCTTTCAGATGATACCAATAATTAAGAAAGATAAGAATCTTGAGGAATGGCAGAAGGAATTAACAAATTTATATGGGAAGGTAAAAAGCTAGGGTTAAAATGAAAATAATTCAAGATTCTCGGAAAGGGAGGTTTAAAATGCCTAATTTTAAATTATATTATGAGACCTCCACCATTTCTGACCAATGGCAGTCCAGTCTCTTCTTGAAAGCCTCCAGTGATGAAGCTCCCACAACTTCCGAAGGCCTTTCAGAAGGTGGACCTAAAACAATTCATCGTTTTAAAGAACTCAGAAGTTCCTAGAAAGATAAACTGAGCAGCACATATCCAAACTAGAAAGCAAAAGAGATGGTTGCTCTGCTGTTAGTAAAGCTTGCCCAGTCTGCCACCCCCTCATCCTATCTCCTCCCAGCCCCTCCTTCAAAGTCTTTTTGATTTACTTCCTTTTAGATAAGAAATAGTGCAGGTTAAAAATAAAAAATATATAGGTGAGCTTCAATCTGTTTTTTAACTTGCACTTTCATGAAAAGGTTCTGGATAGATCCGGTTCCACAAAGCCTCCCATTTTCCTCAGTGTGACCCACCTTCCTGAGTGGAGAAGGTCCCCTCCGGACAAGGAACGCAGTCGTAGCAGCAAACTGGCTCTCCTTCTCGAGCCCTCTTGACAAATCCAGGACGACAACTTTCCACACATCTGGACTGAGGCAGAGACTGAGCAGAGAAACAAGGAATGCCAAAGAAAAGATGTTAGGACTCTCCATCCATGGAAAATGGGAAAATGGAAAATGGAAAAAGGGAGCCTGGACTGCCGCAGCCGTGAGGCCGTCGACTGAAAGAGGCTGGAGCCGCCCGCTACCGCCGGAGCCGCCGCCAGCCCTGTGACTGCCGCTGCCGCTTGTGCCGCCACCGGAGCCGCCGCCAGCCCGAGACTGCTGCTGCCACTGGTGCCGCGGAGCCGCCGCGGGCCGCCAGCCCGTGAGTGCCACGGGCCGCCGCCAGAGCTGCCGCCAGCCCGGGATTGCCGCTGCCGCTTGTGCCGCGGAGCCGCCGCCAGACCCGAGACCACCGCTACCATTAAAGGCGGCTGGAGACACCAAACCACTAAAGCCCCCCCACCAGACCCGGGACTGCCGCTGCCGCTAACGTGAGTCGCACCGCTGCCATCACCGCCCTCCATCATCGCCTCCTCATTGCTACAAACTTTAAATTTCCACCAAGGAGATAAAAGCCCAGCAACATTTACAACAACCCTAATCAGCCTATCCCCAATCGGCAGGACTGCTGCAGGACTACTGGTGAGTTCCTAGAGACTCCAGTCTCGGCCTCTACTGACTTTTGAATCTCCGCCATTACAGCCACCTGTAAAGAAGCTTCTTCAACCACCCTATCTCACCATTTTAAATTTCCGCCAAATCTCACTGGTACCATAGTGACTCCCATTACCATAGCAACTGCCAAATTGACTACCATTTAAAGTTAAAGAGACAGATATAAAATCAAGATAATTGATTAAGTGACAGACACTTAATCATTACTAAAATAAAATAATAAATAAATAAAATAAAATAAAATAAAAAAAATAAAATAAAACAAAGGAATAAGAAAGATCATCATTATGCCAGCCAGAAAATCAAACGCTGATAAAATCTTAGAATCAAGATTAACAACTATTGAACAAAACATAGATAAAAGATTACAAGCTATTGAACAAAACCTAGAAAAAAGAATTCAAAATATTGAACAAAACCTAGAAAAAAGAATTCAAAATATTGAACAAAACTTAGAAAAAAAAATTCTATCAGTTATTGAACAAAGTTTCACAGATTTGATAAAACAAATTTCAACACTAAAAAATGAAAACTCTAATGATCCAAATCTCTTCCAAACTCATCTATCACCACAAAATATACAACTTACAACTCAACCTAGACATCAAATTAATACAACACAACCCAAACAACAAACAACTACTAATCAACTAATCAGAGATGCAATGGAGAGAGGACAAAAAATAAATAATGCAATATTATTTGGACTTGAAAACATAAATGAACCAGATATCAATAAGATTCACAACATCATTGGAAATTATAATTCATCAACCATCTCCCCAAATGAAATAATTGCTGTCTCCAGAGATGGACCAGAATATAAAAACAGCGATGGGACAACAGCACCAAGATTTTGTAGAGTTATATGCACTAATGAGGACAGTAAACGCAAATTCATAAAGACTATAAACTCAATTGCTAAATCCAACCCTACCTACAGTAAACTTAGATCACGTCCTGACCTATCCTTTCTACAAAGGATACGCTCTCGTGAACTTCGCACAGAACTTAAAAGAAGACAAGACAATGGTGAATCCAACCTATACATCGACTACCATGCTGATTGCATAAAAAATAAAACCTGCAATCAAAAAATCACCTCCAAACCCCCCATCACCCATAACAATCAACCAGCCATCCCAGTATTCAATCGTACCCATCCCCCTACCTCCCATTCAACCAACCATCTTACCAGCTATCCAACCAACAGCCATCCAACCAACAATCCAACCAGCCATCCAACCAACCATCCAAACAGCCATCCAAGCAGCCATCCAAGCAGCCATCCAAACAGCCATCCAACCAGCCATCCAAACAGCCACCCAACAATCCACCCAACCAGCCATCCAAACAACCATCCATCCAAACACCCAAACTACCATCCAACCATCTATACAACCATCTATTGTCCACAACCCCCAACCTACTAACACCCAAAACTAGGTATGCACGCCCCTTACCTCTTCAACACCAATCATATCAGATCTCAAATGCAAATTGATAAATGCAAGAAGCATAGTCAACAAATTACCTGAATTTATCCTCTTATTAAACAGTGGCACATTTGATATCATTTTTGTTTGTGAAACATGGCTGAATTCATCCCTTCCTGACTCCATTATCTCAAACAAAGAATATCAAGTCTATCGATCAGATCGGAAAACCGAAGAGGTGGTGGAGTGGCTATCTTTACAAAAGACACTGAATCTAAAAATATCCAAGTAGCACATAAACTCTCTCTTCCTGAAACTATAGTATGCGACCTATCCCTTGACACTACTCTTCGATTCTTACTATGCTACAGAGCCCCCGACTATGACATTACCCACGCAAATATGCTAACCTCAATGCTAACATGGACTACCTCTTGCCCATACCCTCTTATCTTCCTGGGTGACTTAAATCTACCTCTCATTAACTGGACAACCAATGAATGTTCAACTGACCCAATCCATACTACACTATACAACACTGTTACAAACCTAGGTCTTGAACAACTTGTAACTAACAATACAAGACTCAACAACGACTTCCGGGTGGCTCCACCTCTTCGCTGAGCCCTAATTAAAGGGGCTCCGCACTGAACATCGTAAAAGCCAGGAAAAGCTGGCTTTAATCTTTTTCTCTGGATGAAAGAGGAAAGATAAGAGCAGCAGGAAATGTTGGTAGACCTCCCCAGAGGCTTTGTTTTAATTAAGCAGAGCTTCGAAGGGTTGATGGGTCCCATAAATATTCCTGCCATTCTCCGACTTCAGTGCGCTCCTGCAAAAGCAGGAAAAGAAGAAAGTGTCCATCTCTGCTAATTGTCTTATCTTTATGGATCTCTTTAAGCAGACGGAATGAGTGCCAGCGGACAATTATTGGATTGCAAGTATTTTTGACTTCCTGACTTCTACCTTCTAAAAAAGAGAATTTTTTTCCCCTTTGTTCTAATTGACTCTTAAAGATGGCGCCTGAACGGGAGTGAAGTGACGAATGGAATTTTAAACAGTCTGTCCAACTAAGAAGATAAGAAATGTTATGTGTGGATTTTAATGAAGTGAACTGAGCTCTCCTATACTTAAAGGGGAAAAGAGAAGTTTCTAGACTTATATTTTGTGAATTTTAAAACTGAAATGGCTACTAAACCACCTAAGACTGGGGCAGAAGGGTTCTGAACCAGCTTTAGAAGATCTGATTAAAGAGCAAGGAAAGTGTCTGAGGAAAGGTTTAAGGAGATTATGGATAATAATGAGAAAATAAGAGAAGAAATAAAGAGAATAATAAAAAATAAGAGAAGATATCTTGATGGCTTTTCAAGGTTTGGCAAAAGACTGGAGGTGGTGGAGGAGGAGGTGCAAGAAATTGTTCAGTCAAATCAACAAATAGAAAATAGAATGGGGAATGCAAATCAAATTGGATAAAATGAAGATCAAGTGGTGGTGATGCAGTATAGAATGATGGAAGGAGCTCTGAGAATTAGAGGTTTGAATGAGGACAAAGGGGAAGATTTAAAAAAAATTTTATCAGAAGCTCTGGCTGAATTTATTGAACTTGATCCACAAGAGGTTGCTTATCAAATTGACAAAATTTATAGAGTTAATTCTTGGATTGCTAGGCAAAAGAAACTTCCTAGAGACATTGTGGTTTATTTTTTGAAAAGAACAGTGAGGAATCAAATTTTGCAAGTTGCTTTTCAGAAAAACTTGAAAATAGGGGAACAGGAGTTGAAGGTTTTGAAAGAGATTCCTCCCAAGATGTTAAGGGATAGAAAGGACTTTACATTTTTCACTCAAGAACTTAAGAAATACCAGATTCAATTTAGATGGGAGGTTCCAGTTGGCTTGACAGTGTATTATCAAGGAAGGAGACATCGTATTGATACAGTGCTTAAGGCCAAAGATTTTCTTTCTACAGTGTTGAAATTTGAAATAGAAATAATAGAAAAAAGAATTCAAGAGACTCAAATGGGTGTGGAAGCTGAGGTGATTCCAGTGATGTTACCAACAGAGGAACAACCACAAGAACAAAGACTGACGAGGGGAGCCCTTAAGCGTAAAGAAAAGGAGCAACAAACTCAAAGTAAAGTTCAGGATTCTGCTACAGAAGCGGTGGGAGCACGTCGAAGATACGGAGGACAATCTTCAGTTGATTGCTCAAAGGCTTCAGCAGCCCAGTAATGGCAAATAAAATCTTGACTTGGAATGTCAATGGTTTGAACTCAGCTCAGAAGAGAAGAAAATATTTCATTATTTGAAACAATTTAAAATGATGTTATTTGCTTACAAGAAAGCATATTAAATTATCAGATCAAAAGTACCTAATAAACTCAAAGTTAGGTAAACATTTTGTTGCTTCAGCTTTGGAGAAAAAACATGGCATAGTGGTTTATTTGAGAAAAGATATACCAGCCAAGTTAATAGAGGCAGATATTCACGGAAGATATATTGCTATTGATCTTACAATAGAAACAAAAAGGACTCTCTTGCTTGGTATATATGCACCCAATCAGCAACAAGAAAATTTTTATAGAATGTTATATGATAAGTTGAATCTATGGGATTATAAATCGTGCATTATATTGGGAGATTGGAATGGAGTAATAGATACACGAAAGGACAAGAGAATTTCTTCCAAGAAGATACCTGCACATGCAAAGCTGCCTAAATCCTTTTTTGATATGATAGAAGATTTTGAATTAAGAGATGTATGGAGACTGCGAAATTTGGAGGAAAGAGACTATACTTTTTTCTCTGATAGGCATCAATCCTTCTCACGTATTGATTTTATTTTAATTTCTAATGATTTGCTTTTTAGAGTGAAGAAAACTAAGATATTTCCAAGATGTTTGTCTGATCATAGTCCTGTTTGGATGGAATTGCAATATGGAAAAGAGGGTAGAAGAACTTGGAGATTAAATGAAAATTTGTTTAGATATCAGGATAATGTAAATCAATGTAAAAAGCAGATGAAAGAATTTTTTGATTATAATTTGAATAATCAAACATCGATAGAAATGGTTTGGGACTCCAGTAAAGCCTTTATGAGAGGTGTATTAATATATCTTAATAATAGACAGAGAAATAAGCAACAAAGACAGCGTAGGTATTTAGAAGAGGAAATTTATAAGAAACAACAATTATTAATACATAATCCACATGATCAAAAACTTAAAGATGCAATAAAGTTACTACAGAACCAATTTAATATGATAATGGCTGATCAGGTGGCAACAAATATACAATATGCCAAACATAATACTTTTTGTAACGCAAATAGACCTGGTAGGTGGTTAGCATATACTTTAAGGAAAAGACAAAAACAACGTACTATAGAAAAAATAGAATACAAAGGTAAAGAGAGATATCAACAGGATAAAATTAAAAAAGCTTTTTTAGAATATTATACAAATTTATATCTTAAAGATAATATATTGAATAAGGATATTGGTAAATATTTGAAGGAATATAAGGTTAAAATTTAACTTTAGAACAAACGGATGAATTGAATCGCCTATAACCTCGGAAGAAATTATTTTGGTAATTAAACAATTAAAATGGGAAAACTCCTGGTACAGATGGGCTCACAGTTAGTTATTATAGGAATTTACAGGATGAGATGTTAGGTCCACTTAAGGAATTATTTAATCAGATACAACTAGGAGGGGGAATTCCCCCCTCATGGAGAACCTCTTTTATTTCATTGATACCAAAAGAGGAACAGGATTGTTCTAAACCTGGGAATTATAGGCCAATCTCACTTTTAAATAATGATTATAAGATTTTTGTTAAAATAATAGCTAATAGATTAATGTTGATTCTGCAGCGAAGAATTCATAATGATCAATCTGGATTTATAAAAGGGAGACAGATGAGGAATAATGTTAGGCAGATTGTTAATTTACTGGAGTACTTAGAAAAGAAAAATTTTATTCCAGCAGCATTTATTTTTCTCAATGCAGAGAAAGCTTTTGATCGATTGCATTGGGATTTTTTATTTAAATTAATAGAAAAGATGCAATTTGGAGATGGTTTTTTAAGAATAATTAGGGCAATTTATGGAGAGCAAACAGCACAGATTATAATCAATGGTAGCTTAACAGAACCTTTTAAGATTGCGAAGGAACAAGACAGGGATGTTCTTTATCACCATTATTGTTTATTTTAACTCTAGAACCATTATTGGATAAAATACGAAGTAAAGGAGATAGAGGAATTAGAGTTAGACAGTATGAATATAAGTTAAGAGCTTTTGCAGATGATTTGGTGATTACTTTAACAAACCCTATAAATTCTAGTAAATCTTTGTTGGAAATAATTGATCAATATGGGAATGTTTCAGGGTTTAAGGTAAATCAGAAAAGACAAAAGTGATAACAAAAATATGGCCAGACAACAGAAAGAAAAACTAGAGGAAGTAACAGGATTTGAAATTGTAAAGAAGGTTAAGTACTTAGGGGTTTATATTACGTCAAATGTGAAATTGTATAAGAATAACTATGAGGTTTTATGGCAAAAGTTCAGAAGGAGTTGATTGTTTGGAAAAATTGCAATTATCATTGCTGGGGAGAATTGTTGCTATTAAAATGAATGTTTTACCTAGATTTTTATTCCTCTTTCAGATGATACCAATAATTAAGAAAGATAAGAATCTTGAGGAATGGCAGAAGGAATTAACAAATTTATATGGGAAGGTAAAAAGCTAGGGTTAAAATGAAAATAATTCAAGATTCTCGGAAAGGGAGGTTTAAAATGCCTAATTTTAAATTATATTATGAAGCAGCTGTTCTCTGCAATAAGTGATTGGTTTAATTTAACAGAGGACAGAATTTTGAATATAGAAGGTTATGATTTGCTATATGGATGGCATGCATATTTAATTTATGACAAAAAAGTGGATAAGGCTTTTAAAAATCATGTGCTAAGAAATGCCCTTCTGTGTTTGGAAAAATACTCTTATAAACTAAATTATAAGGTTCCTATATGGGCAAGTCCTAGACATACAGTAGAAAATATAAACATAGAACAGAATCAGGAAATGATTACATATAAAGATCTTTTGTATACTGAAAGAGGTAATTTGCAGTTAAAATCTCTGCAGGTATTAAGAGAGGAAGGGAAAAATTATACTTGGTTTCAATATGAGCAACTACGTGCTAGATGGAAGGGAGATCAGAAAATTGGTATAGAGCAGAACGAGGGAAATTTGGTAAAGCAAATTAGAAATCAGTCTCAGGAGCATATAAAGAGATTGTATAATGTGTTACTTGAAATAGATTCTGAAAGGGACTTGGTAAAGGACTGTATGATAAAGTGGGCACAAAATTTTCAGGAGCCAATATTATTGGAAACTTGGGAAAAAATTTGGGTTAGAAATGTTAAATTTGAGCACAGAATCTGAGGAAAACTTTTATAAAATGTTTTATAGATGGCATCTAGATCCTAAAAAATTATCGTGTATGTATCCAGAAATGCAAGCAAAATGTTGGAGATGTAATTGTGATGACGCTACATATTTTCACATTTGGTGGACTTGTAAGGACATAAAGGCCTTTTGGATAAAAATTTGGTGGATTTTACAAAATGTTCTGAAAAGAAGATAAAGTTCCTGCCGCAATTTTTCTTGTTGGGAATTATTACGGATTGTACAGTAATTGAGACTAAATTGATTTTAAATCTAATAACTGCAGCAAGATTACTAATAGGACAATATTGGAAGAAAAAGAAGTACCAACAATAGAAGAATGGATATTGAAAGTTGCCAATTTGGCTGAGATGAAGATATCAGCCTTTTGAAAGACAATACGCAAGAAAGATACTTAAAGGAATGGAAAAATGGATTGACTATATTCAACGAGATATCAGACTAAGAGTTATCAGACTGTTTTGAATGATTATGATGTATTATTTTGATTGCTTTTGGGGAAGTTAGAATTGATGATTGTAGGGTATAATTAAGTTGGGACGAAAATTTTTTAGCATATGTTTGTTTTATTTTAACTATACCTTGTGCTCGTTCCGGGAAGTCGGGGGAGGGGTTGCTAAGGAGGGGAGGGGGGAAAGGGGGAAAAAAAATTTTGTAAAACTTTTTGAATAAAAAAAAAAAAAAAAAGACTCAACAACTGCCTTGACCTCATCTTCTGCAACAATCCAAACTCAATTTACGGACTACAAATTAAAGAACCCTTTTCAAACAGTGACCACTGCATGATTGATTTTCGTCTCAATATACGTCCATACTTAAATCGTCATAACACCAGAACTCCCAACTACAACTTCAAGAAAGCCAATTACGACCTTATAAACAACGATCTTTCACTTCTGAACTGGCAAAATCTGTTTGCAACCTGCATAACCGCTGATGACCTCTATAGAATCTTCCTACTTGAAATCAATAGAGTCATTAAATTATATGTACCACGAATGACTACCATGTCCAAGAAAAACAAACTACCCATATCAATAAAAAAGCTTCAATCAAAAAAAATCCTCTGGAAAAGAAACAAAGAAGGCTATGTTACAAACTTCAGAAACCGTTACAGAAACATATGCAACCAAATAAAAACTGAATGCACAAATTACCACACCAAGCAAGAAGAAAACCTTCTACGCACAAATTCCAATCGTGCCTTTTATAATTTTGTCAACAGTAAACTTAAAGATTCAAGATCCATCCCACCACTAAAAGATTCTAACAACAAAGAATGCAATGACGAAACAGTCAAAGCAAACCTCTTCAACATTTTCTTTGGCTCAGTTTTTGTTAACTCCGACAACACATATCCAACATTCCACAAACGAACCAGCAATGACTATGATGATTTAACTCATATAGATTTCACAGAAGACAACGTTGGTAAAGCTCTTCACAACTTAAACACATCACTTTCTATTGGACCTGATGGTCTATGTGCATATTTCTTAAAAAAACTTTCCATTAATATAGCTGAACCCCTAAGTATTATCTTTGATAAAGCTTTCACTACCAGTTCTCTTCCCAAACTTTGGTCACTAGCCACAGTCATCCCCATCTTCAAAAAAGGAGACCCCAGCTTAGTCCGAAACTACAGACCGATCTCCCTTTGCTGCGTCACCTGCAAAGTCATGGAATCTATCATCAATCAATCCATTACCTCACACTTAGAAACTAACAACCTACTCTCCAACAAACAATTTGGTTTCAGGAAAAAGTTATCATGTAACTTACAACTTCTCCACTGCAAAAACATATGGACTTCAAATCTAGATCAAGGCAAATCAATAGATGCAATCTACATAGACTTCTGCAAAGCTTTTGACTCAGTAGTACACGATAAACTTCTCCTTAAACTGACATCCTATGGCATCTCAGGACCCCTCCACAAATGGATATCTGCTTTTCTGTCTAACAGACAACAAGTGGTCAAAATTGGCAATGCTTTATCAAATCCTGTTCCTGTCAAGAGTGGCGTTCCTCAAGGCAGCGTCCTTGGACCAACACTCTTTATTCTATACATTAATGATCTTTGTGACCTTATCTCAAGTAATTGTGTTCTCTTTGCTGACGATGTCAAACTATTTAACACCACAGACAACACTTCTATCATTCAAACGACCTTGACCATCTAACCGCTTGGTCTAAAATTGGCAGCTCCAAATTTCAACCAGCAAATGCTCAGTCTTACATATAGGAAAAAGAACTCTAAAACTAAGTACATACTAGATGGACATTACCTTACAGACGACCCCATCCGTTAAAGACCTTGGAGTTTTCATGTCGAATGATCTAAGTGCCAAAGCCCACTGCAACTACATAGCAAAAAAAGCTCTAAGAGTTGTAAACCTAATTTTGCGTAGCTTCTTTTCCAAAAACACCACACTACTAACCAGAGCATATAAAACAGGGGTGTCCAAACTACGGCCCGCGGGCCAACTGCGGCCCGCAGGTCAGTTTTTATTGGCCCGCAGCAAATTCTCGGGGGACAGTGGGGGGGGGCCCCCCGCCTGGCCCCCCAGGAAGCCGCCGCCGCCGGTTGCAGATGCGGGAGGCTCGCTGAGGCTACCTGCCCACCCGGGCTGCGGGCGGCCATTCAGCCACTGGGCTGTAGGGGGCGCCTGACGCCCACGGCTCCAGCCCGGCCCACCAGACAGAGGAGGAGGCGGGCGGCGGCAGAGCTTCGGCGCTGCTCAGGCGCCTCAGCTTGCGGCGCCCAGCAGGTAGGCTCTCCGGGCGGGTCGGCAGAGCAGGGCTGGACGGGCAGGGAGCGGAGCGGAGGAGGATGGGAGGTTGAGCTGCTGAGTGGGCCCCGCTGCCGGGCTGCCGAGGGTCCCGCGGAACGGGACGCTTGCTCCTGGAGAACCTCTGGGTGGGGCATACCAGGCATTCCCACCAACTGAGCTGCATCGCTGGGGAGGGGAGGCGGTGGCTGAGAGGACAACCCGCCGCCGCCCACCCAGAGGTTCTCCGAGCAGAAGTGTCCTGCCCCGCCGGAGACCTCGGCAGCCCCGCAGCGGGCCCACTCAGCAGCTCAACCTCCCATCCTCCTCCGCTCCGCCTCCCCGCCTGCCCAGCCCTGCTCTGCCGACCCGCCGAGAGCTACCTGGCGGGCGCCACGAGCCGAGGGCGCCCGGAGCAGCGCCGAAGCTGCCGCCCGCCCGCCTCCTCCTCTGTCTGGTGGGCGCAGCGGTTGTCCTCTCCAGCCACCGCCTCCCCTCCCCAGCGATGCAGCTCAGTTGGTGGGAATGCCTGGTAAGGGGCAGCTCAGTTGGGGTCTTGTCCGGGAAGCTGAGTGACCAAGGAGGCTCTGGGAGAGCCAAGAGACCTACCCACCCCACCCGCCCAGCTGGGGAAGATGGCAACGCCGCCGCCGTTGCAGATGCGGGAGGCTCCGCTGAGGCGACCCCGCCCACCCGGGCTGCGGGCCGCCATTCCGCCACTGGGCTGTAGGACGCCGGGACGCCCACGGCTCCAGCCCGCCCACCAGACAGAGGAGGAGGCGGGCGGGCGGCAGAGCTTCGGCGCTGCTCCGGCGCCTCGGCTCATGGCGCCGCACAGGTAGGCTCTCCGGGCGGGTCGGCAGAGCAGGGCTGGACGGGCGGGGGAGCGGAGCGGAGCGGAGGAGGATGGGAGGGGGGAGCTGCTGAGTGGGCCCCGCTGCCGGGGCTGCCGGGGGTCCCGGCGGGGACGGGACGCTTGCTCCCGGAGACCCCCGGGGGGGGGGGTGGCGAAGGCGGGTTGTCCCCCCCCAGCCCCCGCCCCCCCCCCCCCCCCGGCGATGCAGCCCAGTTGGTGGGAATCCCTCGACGCCTGGTGAGGGGGGGCGCAGCTCAGTTGGGGCCTTGTCCGGGAAGCTGAGTGACCAAGGAGGCTCTGGGAGAGCCAAGAGACCCACCACCCCACCCCACCAGCGGTGTTGCCACAGCTGGGGAAGATGGCAACATCCTGGGATGCCGGGATGCCCAAGGGGATGAAGCCCTTCCTCAAAGAGTCTTTTGGGCCCAAGGCAGCTTGGCCGGGCTGGTGGCCCCTGTGCCCCATGGGGCATTGCCAGGTCGTTCCTCCAATGGGCCAAAGCCTCCTGGCTGACCCACAAGGCCCTCGGAGGGGAGAACAGCCGCCTTCCTAGCATTAGCGCTGCCTCTTCCCAAAAGGGAAGTTTGTTTGTTTGTTTGCCTTTGAAGGTGTCTCACCCGCTTGGCTTGTTTCTGTTTCATTTTGTCTGCCTCTGAGAAGGACTGGCTGGCTGCAAAACTCTTGTGGCTTGAGGCTATTGTGCGCACTCTGTACATGGGCTAGCTGCCTCGAGCAGCTTCAAAGCCTTTGGGGCTCTGCTCCCAAACCTGTGCCCAAACCGAGGGACCCTTGGGGCTTCTTTGCATGCTGCAGGATCTCCCAGTGTGACAGTTTTGCACCCTGCAGACTGATAGAAAGCAGCTGGGACTCTAATAAAAGAAGAAGACCGCATCGAGAAACAGGTGAGGGCGAGCGAAATAACAGCGTTGGTGGGGAAGTGTGCAGAATGTCTCCAGACAAAACTATATCGCACTTTTGACCAGTCCTCACACTTATGACCGGTCATCATTTATGCCTGTTGCAGCATTTTGTGCATAGGGACTACTCAGAGGGCTGAAAAAGTTATTTTTGACCTGTCCTCACACTTTTGACTGGTCCTCACACCTACAACTATCTTTACATTTTGCACCCTATCTTGTAACCGTGGTGAAGAGAAGCAGTTGTGAAATGAGTGATATGGTTGTTAAAAATGCTGCAATGGGCATAAATGTGAGGATGGTCATAAGTGTGAGGACTGGTCAAAAATTACTTTTTTTAGCCCTCTGAGTAGTTTCTATGCCCATAGCCACATCCACTCAGTCACATGAGCAGTTAGCCACGCCCACCAGTCACATGACCACCAAGCCACACCCCAAAATAAGCCACGCCCATTCCCCCCCCCCCCCCCGTGGCCCGGGCCTTTGCTTATTTTTCTGTATTTGGCCCTCACTCAAAAAAGTTTGGACACCCCTGATATAAAACATTTGCTAGACCAATTCTAGAATACAGCTCACCTGTTTGGAACCCTCACCACATCTCTGACATCAATACAATTGAGCGTGTCCAGAAATATTTTACAAGAAGAGTTCTCCATTCCTCTGAAAACAACAAAATACCTTATCCCACCAGACTTGAAATCCTAGGCTTAGAAAACTTGGAACTCCGTCGCCTTCGACAAGACCTAAGTTTAACTCACAGAATCATCTATTGTAATGTCCTTCCTGTCAAAGACTACTTCAGCTTTAATTGCAATAATACAAGGGCAACCAATAGATTTAAACTTAATGTAAACCGCTTTAATCTAGATTGCAGAAAATATGACTTCTGCAACAGAATCATCAGTGCTTGGAATACTTTACCTGACTCTGTGGTCTCTTGCCATAATCCTAATAGCTTTAACCAAAAACTTTCTACTATTTGCCTCACGCCATTCCTAAGAGGACCATAAAGGCGTGCATAAGCACAAACGTGCCTACCGTTCCTGTCCTATTGTTTTCTTTTCTTCTTCCTATATATGTTTATGTGTATATACTACATAATCTTTTGTATGATGTTGTGACAAATAAATAAATAAATAAATAAATAAATAAAAATGGAGGTGGAAATGCATGGAGACAAG